>NC_081562.1:70672348-70673670 GCF_022355385.1 Mustela nigripes
TTCCACCCCCTCACTTTAAATCTGGAGGTGTCTTCGGGCTTAAAATGAGTTTCTTGGAGGCAACATATAGATGGGTTTTGTTTTTTTATCCATTCTGATACCCTGTGTCTTTTGACAGGGGCATTTAGCCCATTCACATTCAGGGTAACTATTGAGAGATATGAATTTAGTGCCATTGTATTGCCTGTAAGGTGACTGTTACTGTATATGGTCTCTGTTCCTTTCTGATCTACCACTTGTAGGCTCTCTCTTTGCTTAGAGGACCCCTTTCAAGATTTCCTGTAGAGCTGGTTTGGTATTTGCAAATTCTTTCAGTTGTTGTTTGTCCTGGAAGCTTTTAATCTCTCCTTCTATTTTCAATGATAGCCTAGCTGGATATAGTATTCTTGGCTGCATGTTTTTCTCGTTTAGTGCTCTGAAAATATCATGCCAGCTCTTTCTGCCTGCCAGGTCTCTGTGGATAAGTCAGCTGCCAATCTAATATTTTTACCATTGTATGTTACAGACTTCTTTTCCCGGGCTGCTTTCAGGATTTTCTCTTTGTCATTGAGACTTGTAAATTTTACTATTAGGTGACGGGGTGTGGGCCTATTCTTATTGGTTTTGAGGGGCGTTCTCTGAACCTCCTGAATTTTGATGCTCGTTCCCTTTGCCATATTGGGGAAATTCTCCCCAATAATTCTCTCTAGTATACCTTCTGCTCCCCTCTCTCTTTCTTCTTCTGGAATCCCAATTATTCTAATGTTGTTTTGTCTTATGCTGTCACTTATCTCTCGAATTCTCCCCTCGTGGTCCAGTAGCTGTTTGTCCCTCTTTTGCTCAGCTTCTTTATTCTCTGTCATTTGGTCTTCTATATCACTAATTCTTTCTTCTGCCTCATTTATCCTAGCAGTGAGAGCCTCCATTTTTGATTGCACCTCATTAATAGCTTTTTTGATTTCAACTTGGTTAGATTTTAGTTCTTTGATTTCTCCAGAAAAGGCTTTTATATCTCTCGAGAGCGTTTCTCTAATATCTTCCATGCCTTTTTCGAGCCCGGCTAGAACCTTGAGAATTGTCATTCTGAACTCTAGATCTGACATATCACCAATGTCTGTATTGATTAGGTCCCTAGCCTTCGGTACTGCCTCTTGTTCTTTTTTTTGAGTTGAATTTTTCCGTCTTGTCATTTTGTCCTGAGAAGAGTATATGAAGGGGCAAGTAAAATACTAAAAGGGTGGCAACAACCCCAGGAAAATATGCTTTAACCAAATTAGAAGAGATCCCAAATCGTGAGGGGGGAGAAAGGGGATAAAAAGAGGTTCAAAAAGGAAGAAAGAAAA
>NC_081562.1:71029439-71106390 GCF_022355385.1 Mustela nigripes
ACATATATTTTTATCCCCAGGGGTACAGGTCTGTGAATCACCAGGTTTACACACTTCACAGCACTCACCAAAGCACATACCCTCCCCAATGTCCATAATCCCACCCCCTTCTCCCAAACCCCCTCCCTCCCAGCAACCCTCAGTTTGTTTTGTGAGATTAAGAGTCACTTATGTTTTGTCTCCCTCCCAATCCCATCTTCTTCATCATATATTTTTTTAAAGATTTTACTTATTTATTTGAAAGACAGAGATCACAAGTAGGCAGAGAGGCAGGCAGAGAGAGAGGGGGAAGCAGGCTCCCTGCTGAGTGGAGAGCCTGATGTGGGGCTCGAACCCAGAACCCTGGGATCACGACTTGAGCCGAAGGCAGAGGCTTTAACCCTCTGAGCCACCCAGGCGCCCCTAAATCCAATTTTTTTCCTTAATATAAAATATATTCCTACAGCTTAAATGTTGCAGGGAAAAATATTCTTACTGGTATTTTTCAGTCTTATGACCATCATGACCATTGTTCATACATGGACCCCTAATTCTGTTTATTAATTTCATTTCCTTGTTTTCTAGAAAAAAATCATCATATATATATTTTTTTATATTTTTTATTTTTTATAAACATATATTTTTATCCCCAGGGGTACAGGTCTGTGAATCACCAGGTTTACACACTTCACAGCACTCACCAAAGCACCTACCCTCCCCAATGTCCATAACACCACTCCCCTTCACCCAACCCCCCTCCCCCCAGCAACCCTCAGTTTGTTTTGTGAGATTAAGAGTCACTTAAACAACCAATGGCCCAAAGAAGAAATCAAAGGGAAGTCAAAAAATATCTTGAAATAAATAAAAATGGAAACACAAAATGTTTTGGCATTGTGCATGTATGGGATGCAGCAAAAGCAATTCTAGGAAAGAAGTTTATAACGTTACCTGCCTACATGAAGAAAAAAGAATGCTTACAAACAACCGAACTTCATACCTTAAAGAATTTTTTTTTAAAGAATTTTTTTAAGAAGAGATAATTCAGCCCCAAGTTAGTAGAAGAAAGAAAATAACAAAGAATGAATATAAATGAAATAAGACTAGAAAGACAACAGAAAAAAAAATCAATGAAACCTTCAGAGCTAGTTTTTTTGAAAAAATAAAGAAAATAGCTAAATCTTTAGCTAGATTCACCAAGAAAGAAAAATGATTCAAATAAATAAAATCAGATATGAAAGAGGAGACATTACAACTGATAACACAAAAATTCCACAGATCATTAGAAACTACTATCTCAACAAATAGATAACCTACAAACAATGGATACATTCCTAGGAACATAAAACCTACCAAGACTGAGTCAAGAAGAAATACAAAATCTAAGTAGACTAATTACTAGCAAGGAGATTGAAACAATGATAAGAAAACTACTCTCAAATATAGAACCTAACCCTACACCTAAAGGCGCTAGAGAAAGAACAACAAAGAAAGCCTAAACCCAGCAGGAGAAGAGAAATAATAAAGATCAGAGCAGAAGTCAATGAAATAGATTAAAAAAAAAAAAAAGACAATAGAACAAATCATTGAAACTAGGAGCTGGTTCTTTGAAAGAATTAATAAAATAAGATTGATAAGTCTGGCCAGACTTATCAAAAAGAAAAGAGAAAGGACCCAAATAAATAAAATCATGAATGAAAGAGGAGCAATCACAACCAACACCAAAGAAATACAAACAATTATAACAGCAACTTATAATTGATCTGTGGAATCAATCTGTGGATTTTTTCTGTGATGATCTGTGGAATATTTCTGTTATCAGTTTTAATGTCTCCTCTTTCATTTCTGATTTTATTTATTTGAATCTTTTTTTCTTTCTTGGTGAGTCTAGCTAAAGATTTATCAACTTTATTTTTTTCAAACATATTTTGATCATATTTTGAGCAACACCAACAAATTTGACAATCTGGAAGAAATGGATGCATTCCTAGAGACATATAAACTACCACAACTGAACCAGGAAGAAATAGAAAACCTGACCAGACCCATAACCAGTAAGGAGATTGAAGCAGTCATCAAAAATCTCCCAACAAACAAGAGCCCAGGACCAGACGGCTTCCCAGGGGAATTCTATCAAACATTTAAAGAAGAATTAATTCCTATTCTCCTGACACTGTTCCAAAAAATAGAAATGGAAGGAAAACTTCCAAACTCATTTTATGAGGCCAGCATTACCTTGATCCCAAAACCAGACAAAGATCCCATCAAAAAAGAGAACTACAGACCACTATCCTTGATGAGCATAGATGCAAAAATTCTCACCAAAATATGAGCCAATAGGATCCAACAGTACATTAAAAGGATTATTCACCATGACCAAGCGGGATTTATTCCAAGACTGCAAGGTTGGTTCAACATCTATAAATCAATCAGTGTGATACAATACATTAATAAAAGAAAGAACAAGAACCATATGATACTCTCAATAGATGCTGAAAAAGCACTTGACAAAGTACAGTATCCTTTCCTGATCAAAACTCTTCAAAGTGTAGGAATAGAGGGTACATACCTCAATATTATCAAAGCCATCTATGGAAAAACCCACAGCGAATATCATTCTCAATGGCAAAATATTGAGAGCTTTTCCGCTAAGGTCAGGAACACGGCAGGGATTTCCATTATCACTGCTATTCAACATAGTACTAGAAGTCTTCGCCTCAGCAATCAGACAACAAAAAGAAATTAAAGGCATCCAAATTGGCTAAGAAGAAATCAAACTCTCACTCTTTGCAGATGATATACTTTGGAAAACCCAAAAAACTCCACTTCAAATCTGCTAGAATTTGTACAGGAATTCAGTAAAGTGTCAGGATATAAAATCAATTCACAGAAATAAATTGCAACAACAAGACAGAAGAAAGAGAAATTAAGGAGTCGATCCTATTTACAATTGTACCCAAAACCGTAAGATACCTAGGAGTAAACCTAACCAAAGAGGCAAAGAATCTGCACTCAGAAAATTATGAAGTACTCATGAAAGAAATTGAGGAAGACACAAAGAAATGGAAAAATCTTCCGTGCTCATGGATTGGAAGAACAAATATTGTGAAAATGCCTATGCTATCTAAAGTAATCTACATATTTAATAAAATCTCTATCAAAATCCCATCTATTTTATTCAAAGAAATGGAACAAATTTATATGGAACCAGGAAAGACCCCAAATAGTCAGAGGAATGTAGAAAAAGAAAGCCAATGTTGGTGACATCACAATTCCAGACTTCAAGCTCTATTACAAAGTTGTCATCATCAAGACAGTATGGTACTGGCACAAAAACAGATACATAGATTAGTGGAACAGAGTAGAGAGCCTAGAAATAGACCCTCAACTCTATGGTCAACTAATCTTCGACAAAGCAGGAAAGAAAGTCCAATGGAAAAAAGACAGTCTCTTCAACAAATGGTGTCAGGAAAATTGGACCGCCACATGCAGAAGAATGAAACTGGACCATTTCCTTACACCACACACGAAAATAGACTCAAAATGGATGAAGGACCTCAATGTGAGAAAGGAATCCATCAAAATCCTTAAGGAGAACACAGGCAGCAATCTCTTGGATCTCATCTGCAGCAACTTCTTCCTAGAAGCATAGCCAATGGCAAGGGAAGCAAGGGCAAAAATGAACTCTTGGGACTTCATCAAGATCAAAAGCTTTTGCACAGCAAAGGAAACAGTCAACAAAACCAAAAGACAACTGACAGAATGGGAGAAGATATTTGCAAACGACATATCAGATAAAGGGCTAGTATCCAAAATCTATAAAGAACTTATCAAACTCAATACCCAAAGAACAAATAATCCAATCAAGAAATGGGCAGAGGACATGAATAGACATTTCTGCAAAGAAGACATCCAGATAGCCAACAGACACATAAAAAAGTGTTCCACATCACTCGGCTCAGGGAAATACAAATCAAAACCACACTGAGATACCACGTCACACCAGTCAGAATGGCTAAAATTAACAAGTCAGGAAATGACAGATGCTGGTGAGGATGTGGACAAAGGGGAACCCTCCTACACTGTCGGTGGGAATGCAAGCTGGTGCAGCCACTGTGGAAAACAGCATGGAGGTTCCTCAAAAAGTTGAAAATAGAGCTACCCTACAACCCAACAATCGCACTACTGGGTATTTACCATAAAGATACAAATGTAGTGATCCGAAGGGGCACATGCACCCGAATGTTTATAGCAGCGATATCCAATAGCCAAACTATGAAAAGAACCTCGATGTCCATCAGCAGATGAATGGATAAAGAAGATGTGGTATATATATATATATATATGAATACTATGCAGCCATCAAAAGAAATGAAATCTTGCCATTTGCGACAACATGGAAGGAACTAGAGGGTATTATGCTTAGTGAAATAAGTCAATCAGAGAAAAACAATTATCATATGATCTCCCTAATATGAGGAAGCTGAGAGGCCACATGGGGGGATTGGAGGCTAGGAAAAGAATAATGAAACAAGATGGGATTGGGAGGGAGACAAACCATAAGACTCTTAATCTCACAAAACAAACTGAGGGTTGCTGGGGGTAGAGGGATAGGGAGAGGGTGGTTGCGTATGGACTTTGGGGCAGGTATATGTTATGGTGAGTGCTGTGAAGTGTGTAAACCTGGCAATTCACAGACCTGTACCCCTGGGTATATTAATACATTATATGTTAATAAAAAATATTTTTAAAAAGGAAGAAAAAGAAAACTCCTAACAAACAAAAGCCCAGGACCAGATGGCTTCACTGATGAATTCTACTAAACATTTAAAGAATTAATATCATTCTATCTCAAAGTCCTCCAAAAAATGAAAGAGGAGGGAATATGTCCAAACTTACTTTATGAGATCAGCATTAGCCTGATACCAAAGCCAGGCAAGGACACTGTAAGAAAATTACAGGTCAATATCCCTGATGAACATAGA
This sequence comes from Mustela nigripes, assembly GCF_022355385.1. Taxonomy (NCBI): domain Eukaryota; kingdom Metazoa; phylum Chordata; class Mammalia; order Carnivora; family Mustelidae; genus Mustela; species Mustela nigripes. Next base: position 71,034,401 of record NC_081562.1, read on the forward strand.
TGCAAAGTCCTCAATAAAATAACAGCAAACACTAATGATGTACCACATGTTGGCTAATTGAACATAATAATAAAAAAAGATTATTCAACCAACAAAACAAAACAAAACAAAAATATTAGCAAACCAAATTCAACAGTACATTAAATAGAATATACATCATGTTCAAATGGGATCTCTAGGATACAAGGATGGTTCAACATACGTAAATAAACCAGTGTGATACACCATATTAATGAAATGAAGGATAATAATTATATTATCATCTTAATGGATGCAGAAAAAGCATTTGACAAATTCAATATCTGTTCATGATTTAAAAAAAAAAAAACTCTCAACAAATTGGGTATAGAAGGAATGTAGCAGAGCATAAAAGAGCATATATCTCAAGCCCAGAGGTGACAACATACTAAACAAGCTGAAAGTTCATCCTCTTAAGATCAGGAACATGACACTTCTTTTCTTCAGCATAGTACTGGAAGTTTCCACCAGAACAACTGGGCAAGAAAAAGAAATCAGAGGCATTCATTTCAGAAATGAAGACGTAAAATTGTCTCTGTTTTCAGATGACAAAATAATATAATATAGGAAACCCTGAAGACTCCACCAAGACACTGTTAGAACTAGTTACCAGGGGCGCCTGGGTGGCTCAGTGGGTTAAGCCGCTGCCTTCGGCTCAGGTCATGATCTCAAGAGTCCTGGGATCGAGTCCCGCATCGGGCTCTCTGCTCAGCGGAGAGCCTGCTTCCCTCTCTCTCTCTGCCTGCCTCTCCATCTACTTGTGATTTCTCTCTGTCAAATAAATAAATAAAATCTTTAAAAAAAAAAAAAAAGAACTAATTACCAAACTCACTAAAGTTGGAGGATACAAAATCAGTATATAAAAATCAGTTGTATTTCTACATACTAACAATGAGCTATCAGAAAGAGAAATTAAGAAAATAATCCCATTTACAATAGCACCTGAACAAATAAAATACATAGGAATAAATCCAACCATGGAGGTGAAAGACCTATACACTGAAAACTATAAAACACTAATGAAAGAAATTTAAAAAGATACAAATAAATGGAAAGATATTCCATATTCATAGACTGGAATAATTAATATTATTAAAATGTCTGTACTACACAAAGCTATTTACAGGTTCAACACAATCCCTATCAAATTCCATCTTCCATAGAAATAGAAAAAATCCTAAAATATGGAATCACAAAAGACCCTGAATAGCCAAAACAATATTGAGAAAGAAGAACAAAGCTACAGACATCACACTTCCTGATTTCAAAATATAATACAAAACTATCATAATAAAAATAGTATGATATTGGCACAAAAACAGACACATAGATCAACAGGATATAGTACAGAGCCCAAAAATAAATCCATCCACATACAGTCAGCTAATTTATAACAAAGGAGCCAAGAATATAAGACAGGGAAAAGATAGTCTCTTCAATAAATGGTGTTGGGAAAATTGGACAGCTGTGTGCAAAAGAAAAAAATAGACCACTATCTTTCCCCATACACAAAAATCAACTCAAAATGGGCTAAAGACTTGAATATAATATCTGAAACCATAAAATTCCTAAAAGAAAACATAGAGGGTAAGCTCCTTGATATTTATCTTGGCAATGATTTTTTAGATTTGACACCAAAAGCAAAAGTAACAAAAGCAAAAATAAACAAGTAGGACTATATCAAACTAAAATGATTCTGTACAGCAAAGGAGACAAAAGATGAAAGTGCTAGTGAGGATGTGGAGAAAATGGAACCCTTGAACAATGTTGGTGGGAATGTAAACTGATTCAGTCACTACGGAAACCAGCATGGAGGTTCCCCAAGAAATATGATCCAGCAATCCCAATTCTAGATATATATCTAAAGGAAACAAAAACCATTATCCCAAAAAGGTATCTGTACCACCAGTTCAATACAGCACTATTCACAATAGTCAAGGTATGAAAACAATCTAAATGTCCACAAACAGATGAATGGATAAATAAGATGTGGTATGTGGGTACCGTTGTATGTGTGTGTGTATGTGTGTGTGTGTGTGTGTGTGTGTGCGTGCGTGTGTGTGAAGAATATTATTGAGCCTTCTAATAAAGACATTCTGCCATTTGCAACAACATGAATGAATCTGGAAAGCATTATGTTAAGTGAGTTAAGCCAGACAGAGAAAGATAAATACTGTGTAGTATCACTAATATGTGGAATCAAAAAAAAAAAAAAATCACACTCATTGAGATATAAAGGAGAATGGTGGTTGTCAGGAGGAGGGTTTTAGAAAAATAGAGAGGTTAATAAAAGAGTACAAATTTTCAGTTATAAGATGAGTAAGATCTGAGGATCTAATGTATAATGACTGTAGTTGACATAATATTGCTTTGTATAACTGAAATTTGCTAATATAGTAGAACTTAAGTATATTCCTACCTAAAAAAAAAAAGGTAAATATGCAAGAGGATGTTAATTAACTTCATGATAGGAATTCTTTTACACTGTCCACATATATCAGATCATCACACTGTATATCTTATATATACTGCAATTTTATTTGTCAGTTATTTACTTCAATTAAATGAAAAGAGAAATGACTGATAAATTATTATATAAATTATATTTGATGGACTTAGTTTAATACTTAACACATGTTTCTTTGGGTGATGCCACAAAATAAATTATATTCATTATTTATTATATTCATTTGGCTAATAGTCTCAAAAATGAGAGGACAGAAATTTTTCTGCAGCACTGTAGACACATAGATATGATATTTAAAGCATGAGATGAATAAGATCACCAAAAAAATGTTGATAAAAAAGAGAGGAGGTCCAAGGGTTGAAATCTGAGGCTTTCTAGTATTAGAAGATGAAGAAGAGGAGAAACCAAAAAGGAAACAGAAAGAGCTTTCAGTAAGGTAGGAGGAAATCCAAGAAAGTGTTGTGCCCTGGAATATAAGTGAAGAATATATATCAAGAATGATGTGTGATTCAAATGCTATTCATAGCATTCATAACATTAAAGCAGAGATATGACTATGGAACATAGTGCCTGGGTAAGCTACAGGGGAGCAGTTTTGGTGAAGTGGTGAGGACAAAAGCCTGATGGCAGTGGATGAGAGAGAACAGGAAGACATAAATTGGAGAGATGACTCTGGGTCACTTCTTCAAGTAGTTTTGCTGGAATTAAGAATCATAAAATGGGGCAATTCACAGGTGGGAAGTAGAGATCAAGAGAAAGTTTTTGGCTTGGGAGAAGCAACACTACTTTTGTATGACAATACAGTGTGGAAGATGGATGATATATTAGAAGGGGAATTTCTCAAGCAATGCAGTGTAAGATGAGTTCTAGGGCTCAGGGAAAGGACTGACTTGAAATAAGAGCACAGCCATTTCACCTGTGGTAACAGGCAAGATGTCAGAGAACACAGGGTGGCAGATGGACTGAAGTAGTGGTGATAATCTCTGTAAGTTCTCTTGTGAATGCTCCAGTTTTCTCAGTAGGGAAGAAGGTACTGAGTTGTTTTTTTTTTTTTTTTTAAGATTTTATTTATTTATTTGACAGAGAGATCACAAGTAGGCAGAGAGGCAGGCAGAGAGAGAGAGAGAGGAGGAAGCAGGCTCCCTGCTGAGCAGAGAGCCCGATGCGGGACTCCATCCCAGGACCCTGAGATCATGATCCGAGCCAAAGGCAGTGGCTTAACCCACTGAGCCACCCAGGCATCCAAGGTACTGAGTTTTAAAAAGTAAGAAAAACATTTTCAATCCTCATCAAGAGTGAGAGAAAAATTGTTAAAAAAACATCTAATATGATTGCCTTGCAGAATTAAGAGTCTACTTCTCTTTAATGTCTGTGTGGCTCTGGGTATTTCTCCAGACAGTTTTAGCTTTGGAGTTGTAGTCATGGAGTAGGGAGAGAGTTGGACTTAACCAGGTTATGGATCTGCTCTTATTGAGTAAAACCAGGAGAGAGGAGCAAGGGAATGGAGGCTGTTTATAGAGGATTTATTGTAATGATTAAAAATGATTATAAAATTTAATCTGGAAAGATGCCAATTAAAAGAAGGTAGGATCAAAAGCTCATAGGTCTCGGGGCGCCTGGGTGGCTCAGTGGTTAAGCCTCTGCCTTCGGCTCAGGTCATGATCTCAGGGTCCTGGGATCGAGTCCCGCATCGGGCTCTCTGCTCAGCAGGGAGCCTGCTTCTCCCTCTCTCTCTGCCTGCCTCTCTGCCTACTTGTGATCTCTCTCTATGTCAGATAAATAAATAAAATCTTTAAAAAAAAAAAAAAAAAAGCTCATAGGTCTCATTAGAATCAAAGAATGACTGCGGCTCTAATAATATAGAGAGTGCCTGGAAAGATACGACATCGCAACCAGAGAGTATAATGTTTGAAATTGAGGTTATCAAGAAGTCCATGTATGACCACATAAGAGTGGCTAATATAAGGTAGAGGACAAGGCCATCCGAAAGAGGTGGTTAAGGAACTGATAGACCAAGGTGTTAGAACAATTATCTATATATTTATTGAAATCTACCATAATTGAGGCAGGAGTGTTAGTGAAGAGTGTTCCTTGCTTATGTCACCAAGGAATTAAGGGAAATAACACAGAAATCCATAAATGAGAACAACAAGAGACAGGGTTGATATCCTCTCATGGCATAAGATTCATGATTGGCTGTTTTTAGGAAAGATTTGAGGAGAAACATCTGAAAGTAGCAATGAGAAACCAGGAGGACACATACCCCCACTACCAGATCAGTGGTCCTAGGGATTTGGGGGAAAAAGCAGCCACCCACTTGACAGGCTACTAGAAAAAATGGGACCTTAGAGAAGAGTCAAGTTTGCCTTACAGCAAGACAGAAGAGAGGCTGAAAATATATGGGATCTTGCTATCAACAGACTCTGAATTCAAAGAGCATAATGAGTGAGTTTCAGGACTTAGGGAGAGAAAGAAATAAGGGGGTAGTTTTCCACTGGACCGCAAGAATCCATATCACCCAGGAATTTAGAAATTCTCATTCTCAGGCCTAACCCCATACCTACTGAGTCAAAAACTAACTCAGGCCTAGCAGTCTGTGTTTTAGAAAACCTTCCAGGTGATTCTGATATACAATAAAATTTGAGAATCATGGAAATAAAAGCAGATTCACATGGGCTTAAAGTGTAGGTGAGGAGAAGGACTTGGAAGTCTGGGCATTTTGTGGTGGCCAACATAGTCTTGGCTAGAGGACATAAATTTTGTCTGGATTCAAAGGAGATAGTATAGAGAAGTCTTCAGTGTTGAGGCAAAAGGGAAGAACAGACTCCTCGCCATAGGAGTCCTGGAGGATCATAAATATAAAATTTCCCCATCTCCTTGACGTAAGTGGATATAGCATGTGGTCACCACAGGAGAGCTTTCCACCACCAGTAGCTCTCTCTTCCTCTCTCTCCATTTTGCCTATCTAACTCAGGCTTTTGGTTAGAAGTAACAGAATGCCACTATAAAGTGCTCAAATTAATGTTTTTTTAAATTCTAAGTATGTAAGGATTCCAAGGTAGAAAGCATAATGGTACTTACTAACGTGTTATCTCAGTGTGTGTGTGTGTGTGTATGAGTTTCTACAGTGGTTTAGGTTAAGTTACTATGGTCAGCTATAGCTTGAGATGTGGTATCAAAATATGAGCATGGTTGCCAGGGGCCATCTACATGCATGCAGGCAGGAAAGGGATCATTTCTCAAAGTAGGGTCATGGGCTACTGACACTTTTCTAAATTCAGGACTTAGCTTAATTTAAGTGGATAAGTACCTGGGAATTTTCTTTCAAATGGCAAATTGGGGTAGCACATGGCTGAGTATTTCTTTTCTGATCATTTTGAACACAGACCCCAATAATTTGAAAAACATCTTTGTTGTGAGATAAAAGGTAACAATTACCCTGAAACTGCAACATACATACTTACGTAGCATTTAATATATTAAAATATTGCCTTTCATTGACTTAAATAAGATAGATCTATTATTCTGGATATTTATAATCCTGGAGTGTGTGTGTGTATACGTGTATATATTTTGTGTCAAATGTGTGTGTTTTGGCAACTATATCTGTACCATATATGACTTCTGTAAATTGGGTTAGAAGTTATCTCAAGCTTCTGGCATGTGATACCCTTTCCTGAGTAAGCCTTTCCAAAATGGATTTTAATTGAGTAGGCCTTTCTACTTCTCAGGTTCTCAAGATATTTTATGAAATTAAATTTTCAAACTTTGTAATACTTTTCATTCTCTATAAATTATTTATTTTTTTCTAAACTATTTTATTTATTTATCTATTTAGAGGGAGTGCACAAATAGGGGAGAGGGAGAGAATCTGGAACCAACTGATGCCAAGCAGAGAGCCCAGAGTGGAGCTCGATCTCATGACCCTGAGCCGAACTCAGGTCAGTTCATGACCTGAGCCAAAACCAATTGTCAGATGCTTAAGTGACTGAGTCATCCAGGCCCCCCATAAGTTATTTCTAAACATCTGTAAAACAAAAGCAGGTTCACAGGTCCCAGGATAGCTAGAACCAAATGACAAAACAGACTCAAACCATAATATGAAAACTCAGCTCAGAAGAGACAACGTGATCACTCACCCAGGTGTGTGTTTAAGATCTTTCTCCCCTCCTCACCTCGCCCTCCCTCTCTTCCCCTCCCTGTTCCCGCTTGGTCTGTCCAAATGCCATACTCCTGTGGTTTTTTTCTTATTCATTTTCATTACTTGTGATGATATTTTCTCTTTTATGTCTCTGGAAAATATCTGAACAGCATTTGTAATGCCAGGCAAGCTCCTGTTTCTCTGGGTGAGGGCTCAGAGAGAACAGCCCAATGTGCTTATGCAGAACAGATATTGAACATTCCACAGATTTTAAAAAATGCAAGTGTACGACCTTCATGTTTTAATTTAATGTAATCCTTTCATGCGCTATTGAAAGGAAATAAAAGCAGAAATAAAGAGCTTCAAAGTACCTGCCCAGTTGTGTGGTGGACTTTTTTTTTTATTATTTTTTTTTAGCAAACTGATCTTGTGTCATAGCCTTGTTGATGCTAGACAGAATGGATGTGTTTCTAAAATTTTTTAAATGTTCTGGAATTGGAAAATATTTCTCTTTCCCATTTATTAGAAAAATTAGTTGGCCTGAGGCTATTTATGTTATTTTTATTAATATTAATATTAATTACTATTAATAAGTGTGCAGAAAATGCCACAGAGAATTTCTTAACTCACAGTTAGTTTGCTTTTCTGTACTTTGTCACTTTGTTCATTGTTCTCTTGTAGGAGAGTGGTAAGATGTAGTGGGATGCACTCTGATTTGGAAAGAACTGAAATTTTCCATCTCTTCTACAAATAAGTGCAGTTGAAAGTAAGCCCCTCCAACTAAGCATTCTTTATAAATACAAACCTTGACATCTAATGCTAAAACAAAGCCTTGCTGTTTAAGCTTTAAATGAATGTATTCCTTGGTGAGCCCCTCTTCACACACGTAGACACAGACTAAGACAGTAAGTGTCCTTTAAATCCCTGAGTTGATTACATTTAGATCAGCTGTAGAGTCTGCCCATTCTAGACACTACAGACATGATACCACATGGGGTCAAAATCAACTAAGATTTATTGTGCTGTCCATGGATTATTCTTTATGCCACATTTGTTTAAGACCACAATGCCAGGACCAAGTGGAATTAACTATGTATGTTTTGCATAACCACACTAGTGGCCACTGACACATGCCCCTCACACAGAAGGAATCCACAGGATCTGAGTCTCCCATCCATTAAGTGTATCTAAATGAAGAGGAGAAAACAGGGGGAAAGAGAGATAAGAGAAAGTAGAAAGAGAAGAAATAGGTACCAAGTTCTGAGTGTATATAATACAGCACTTTATAAAGGACAAAAACATTATAAATATAAGTGGTGTCATTGCAGCAGAAATAGAACAAAACAAAAGAAAAACAAGCAGAGTTAGACAGAAGTCCAATAGATGCAAGTGTTCTATTCCTTCAGGGACTTCGCCAGAAGGATGAGGAAAAAGGAGGGCAGAGGGTAGTATGGGGGGGAAGGATGTGAAACGGGGAGGGAAAAAACAGGGAGTTTCTATTCCATGAATGTGAGGGTGAGACTCTTTGCTGACTTTCCCCCAGTCTTCTGGGAATTGACAAAAGGAAAGAAACCAGATGGCCCTCCTTTCCCTCACCCTCCACAGCCAGCACCAACTCCCACCAACGCCCTGGGGAGGGGTGCTCCTGCTGCACCTCCCACCCCCCTTCGTGGTCATAGTCTGGTTCTCTGTAGCACAGGGCAGTTCTGTCCCCAGCTCACCACTGCAACCCTGTATTACTGCAGTCAGCTCCCACCCAGGCTGTCGACTCTAGGAAGGCTCTACCACCCCAGACCTTTCCTCACCTAGAAGTGATTTTCAAAAAAATCACTGATCTCGTCCTCTCCATCCACTGCCTTGGAGATAAAATCCACACTCCTTATCCTAGCTTGTAAAGCTTGTTCCAGGCTCTCCATCCCCACATCTCCAGCCTCATTGCTTACATTGGCGTGGGAGGCGGCAGGCAACTTGTACTAGTCCTGACACCAGCTGGACCAACTGGATGGCACCATATCTCCTCTGTACCTACCCCCTCCATTCATTGTTCCTATGGCTGTCCTCCTTTTCCCTCCATTCCTACTGCTGCCCTTCACTTTGCTTAAGCTACTCCTAAAGACCAGGTCCCCAGACGCCATGGAACATGTCAGAAGAAGAGGCTCCACTGAGAAATCCCTTATGGGCAGAATCAAAATGGAAGTGTATGAGGTCCACCTATTTATGCAGGCATTCTCTTCGGGATGCTCTTTTTCTCCTCTGGAGGAACTACATGCTCCTTGGAAGGCATTCGATCAGAACTCAGTGTTTGGCGGTACAAGCCTCCAGATGGCATCCTACTGCTCCCCTGACCGGACCTCAGCCCACAGCCCAAGGTCCGGCTGGCTTCTCCTGACGAGCTGGAAGAGTTTACATCATGGAGGCTCTGCAGGGACTAAATGCCCAGACCTCCACCCTCAGCCTGACAACCTGTCTCAGTGTTGAAAAACAGTTCAAGGTAGCACTTGAGACCAAACGTGTCATTTTCCTTGTCAAAATGAAAGCTGTAAATTTCAAACCTACTGCTTAATGTATCCAGATATTGAACACAGGGACTTTTATCCTCAGCTTAATGGTGTGTCTAAAAACATCAAAAAAGATTACTTAAAAACTCTGGGCCTCAGAGGTCCTATAAAATTACACGAGGCACCCCCCCCCCAATCTCCTCCAAGTTTTAAAAAATTTATTGGAAAACACTTATGCAATATATGAACTCCTTTCTCCTTAGCCTTAGATACTAAGACTATGTGCTTGATTGCTGGGGGGTGGTTAAGAAAAGCAATAGGATAAGATGAAATTTTATTAGATTACAATCTAAAATTTTAATAGAGTTTCTGCTTCTGGGAATGGATGGCAAATCTTATTCAGCATCTTCTTGAACAGGGAAAATGTAAAAGCATGACTTCCTTCCTTTAATATAATGTGACAATAAAGAATGGCAGAGCTTTCTAATTTCTTTAAAATCCAGATATTTGTAGAGACCTGATCGGAACAGAAACACAGGAGAAGGTAAACGAAAGCGGTGGAAGGAGAGTTAGAACATCATTATTTTTTCCAATAAAAGGAGTGCTGGGGTAAAAAGTACTTGCTAAAATTTTAGGGGTGAAGAAATGATAACCCTGGACCTTAGCAGCTTTATCAAAAGCTCACCCACAAGTACACAGTCATCTCAGCCTTAAAAATCCACTCCGTAGCCAGAGTGTCTGTGATGCCGCGACATGACAAAGTCTGCTTCAAAGGTCTTACAGTCATAGCTCTAAAAATTCTTTGTTGACACAAACAGAATCTTTATTGCCTCTGGGCTATAAAGAGATAGGGGTGTTTTGCATACAATCATTATCTTTCTGCTCAGAGAAAATTATGAACCATGAAGTTTAGAGGGATCAAGTCTGCTTTCAACTGTTGCATTAAATCTAAATCTAAGGGTTCATACTGTACACTGTTGCCTATTCTAGAGAACAGAGTTGCTAATTAGGGGGACAAGATGTTTAGGAAAATGGAAAGCTTCCAAATTCCTCCTGAAATTCAAAATTTCCAATATTTTTAAAGCACTGTAGATTCACAGATGGTAATGGCATCATTTGCTTTACCCGCCTTAAGAGTGCTCTCTGATGTATCAGCTTCTGATATGATAACAACTCCATTACAGGCCCCACAGTTAAGGTCCTTCCTTTAATGCCCCAGCATTTTGGTGCATGTGTGGCTTCCCTACAACAGCAGCAGCCTCATTAAGGATGACTCCCGGGCTAAGTCAGTATCTAATGGGTTAATGAGGCTGGGCAGTCTCAGCCTGTTAGCAGCTGCTTAAGCAGCAGGCTGGGGAAAGCTCTGTTGATTTTCATTCTTCACTGCTGAGTGATGAAGGGCGACCTATATACTAGAAGTCTAGTCAGGCCACAACCTGTACTCATGTACAAAAAATTCAATTCCATCCATGCCGCAGGTCAACAATTACTCCACGATATAAGATATAAAGGTAAAGTTAGTGCATTCACAGTGTATCAGGGGCTAAAACCTGAGGGTTCCTGCTTAAGGTTGGTCACTTTTTTTATTATTTTTCATCGTGGAAAATTAAGACTGTCAGATCTGATCTAGATTCCAAACAGTTTTTGGATCGATGATTACATGCATCTTGATTAATACTATGGATGGTTTCGGCAACCATGTATTTTTTAGCTCATCACTTTGGATCACTAAACTCATTTTGGGATACATAGTCCAAAATACTGCTACTGAACATAGTACACTGTTTTCTCACAAAAACATTGTATCTTCAAAATTTGGATAATTTTAATATGAAAGGGGAGTCTGTCACATAATGTTCTTTCGATACACCTGAAACACCTCCTTTATCTAGCTTCCCAGTGTAACAGAATCACCTGGAGAGCTTCTGGACCGGCTCCGGACCGGCTCCGGACCAGCTCCTGAGGCCCCTCCCCAGAGATCCTTATTCAATAGGTCTGGGGTGGAGTCTGAGAATTTACACTTCTAAAAAGCTCCCAAATGATACTGCTGTTGCAGGTCCACCAAGCACACTGGGAACAGTACTGTTGTGGGACACTCTTTCCTAATCATTTTCCTCAGTCTCCTTTGCTGGATTTTCCTCCTCTCCCTGACCTCTAACTTGGCCTGTTCTGTGGCTTCTCTAACACCTCTTCTACCTTCCCTCATTCGGTCTCAAGGCTGTACATCATATATATATGTTGATAAAATCTGATTTTGCCCCTAAATTCATGACTGTGTATCTACTTGCTGTCCCATATTTCCTGCTTCTCCTTACAACCCTAAAACTGGTCCTCTCCAGGCCTCTCCGACTCAGCCAATGGTACCAACCCTGGCAAACCGTTCAAGCCAAATCTCTTATCATCCTTAACTCCATTCTTCTCACATCCCACTCCAAACCATCAGTATAAACTGTCAGCTCTGCTTTCAGAATATACCCAGAACTGGGCCATTTCTTACTACTCACCCTGGCCAAGCCACCATCATCTCTAGCCTAGATTATTGCTATTATTTCCCAGCTGATCTCCCCACTTATTCCCTAACCCCCTACCCCGACTACCTTCACACAGCAAACAGAGGGCTCCTTTGCAATACGAGTCAGTTCTCATGATTCTGCTCTAAACCTCTCATAGAACTCAGAATAAAAGGCTGGAATTCTGACAGTATCCCCTAAGGCTCTACATGGCTTAACCACTGTCCCCATAGATCTGCCTTCTCCGAGGCTTGCAGTTCTCCCCTCACTCCTGTGCCCTGGCAATACCAGCCTGCTTGTTCCTCCTTTCACACACCAAGCTAGTTCCTGCCTCAGTGCCTTCACATGTGCTATTTCCTCTGCCTGGAATACTTACCCCTGGTTACGTGCAGGGGTCCCTCATTCCCCCGTTTAGCTTTCTGCTCAGAGGTCTCCCAAAAAGGCTTCCTGGGCTCCCTCTCTGAAAGAGCACACAGCCCTCATCTGCATCACTCTCCAATCTCCTTTCCCTTTCTTGCCCTCTTTGTCTTGGCACTTATCACCCCAGTGACTTTTTATGTATTTGTTCATCACTTGCCTCCCTCTACCAGAATGCAAGCTCCATGCGGGAAGAAACTATCTTTCTATCCACTGCTATATTTGTACTAACAGAAATAGCATCTGGCCTGTTGTACTCAGTAGCTACATGAATACACTGATTGAAAAGTGAACATCTTAGGCTTTCCAAAAAAAAAAAAAACACATACACACACACACAAATTTTTTTTCCTCTCTAGAATTGACTAGTTATTCTTCTCGGCCTTAATCAAACTCGAAGAGGCAACATTTTTGCAATATTAACTTCAAGGGAATTATATATGCAACTTACTGAAGTAAAAGTTATCCAAAAGGCATGTTGCACCAGCCTTCATTTCACACTCCCAATAAAATTCAGCAGCTCCTCCACACTCCACCGCTGTCCACCGCAATTCCCCCACACCCATTTTCCCTTGAGCCCACGGTCCCCAAGAACATTAGCCTGAGAAACAGTCTCTTTGAGTGACCCTGGGCATGGAGAGCACTAGAGAGTCTATATATCAAACTGATTGGTCACAGGTGGTCACAATGTGGGACAGAGAATGTAAATTTTTAAACACTGTGGTAACTGGACAGAGCAATACTGCCTGTTTGAAATGCTACCACGGCTAATTAATGCAGCTCGAGGGTTCTCACACTTGATAAATACGAGAGATGGCAAAAGTCTTAGAGTTAGGTAAAGGAACAAGTATGAAAATAGCTTTGGAAAAATATACTGCAGTACACAGCCACCATTCATCCCTTACACTGAAAAACTGTATTAGTGTTTAAAATGACTCCTCTCACTAACTTTCCACCCAGCTCAATTTAATTTAACTCAATTTCGGCTTAAATGCTCATACTCTGAACTCGACTGTCTTTGAGCTTTTTAAAAGAGTAATGACATTGATAGTTGAACCTATGGACCACGTTGCATGTTTTCTAATGTTATTTGTTGGACTGAAGCTTGCAATGAAAAACAACTATTAAAAAAAAATAAATGCGTGTGGAGATTAGAGTCCACATTTTGAAATGTCAGTAAATACAGTATTTATGTGACAGATCATAATGACTTGTAAAAGGCAGCCATATGTGTATCAAGCTCTCCATCTTCCTAATGTTTTTTTTTCTTTAAAAATCTTTTTTTCAATTTTCAAATCTGATGAAAACAGCCAGGAACAAGAACTATCATCCAGAGTTGTTGAATTCAAACTAAAATCTGACCTCCTCAGCCTGCAGATTTTTCTCTTTCAAAGAGAAACTAGGGGAGCATTTCCAGCTTGTGCACTACTGTCATATCACAACATTTAGGGCAACAGAAAGATTTAAGAAAAAGAAATCAAGGATTGAACATTAGAGTCAGTTCCTCAGTCTTTAATGTACTGATTGACTACTTAGCAGTGCCTAGAGGTAGTTTGTCGTATACTTTCACAAATAGCACCATTACAGAATTTTACATGCCTAGGTCACTTTCCTTTGATCCCAAAGAAGTCTTAAAACATTGAACAAACAACAGACTGGAGGCTACATCCCTGAAAGACAGCCACTTCTGGGGAGGAGAGGTGGTCTCTGACATAGCAACAGAACATGCAGGACAATTTCAAACAAAGAACAAAAGCAACCGATGGTCCTTCTGAAAACCGCCAAGGATGTTAAGTGTTTTCAGAGAGTGAAATCACACACAACAGCATAAGGCCTGTGGAGAATTCTCCTAGGAGATGAAACCTCCTCTTAAAAGTGATTAAGTCCTTAGTGGTCATCACAGACCTCCAAATTTCATGGTCCCATATACATAAACCACATCTCTCCAAATGCACAGAAATTATATCTCAGGCATAAGCTTTCTTTTGTTCGGATGCCAGTTTGTAAGAGATCTTCACATGAACAAAAGCTTCTGTCTTTACAATAACCATCTTTCTCTAGAAAAAGCAAGCGATATACTTTTGGGATGCCAAATCACACAATAGAGGAAACCAAATAATTCCAGGGAGGTTTGATGAGCCCTCAGCAAATCCTACAACAATTCTAGTCATCTGTCACTCAGGAAGTATCTCAAAAAGAATTGCGAGGCATTGCTACTGTCTATTACCTGTAATATTCCGTTTGGTTCACTTGAGATTTTTTAAAAAATATATAATGAATGCATTCAATAATTGTTTGAATTGCTGCTGTGCATTCTGTCATAAATGGTTTATGGATAACCATCAATTGGTTCTGCTCATCAGTCTAACAAGTTCAATGTACTACTCAGAGCAAAGGATGACTATTTATTTAACAGCTCTTGGCAGGAAAATTTGTTGCATGCCACAACTTTACAAAGAACATTAAAATCAATGACAATTTATAAACCAAAGGCTGGGAATTATGCTTTGGATTCCCATAATTCATCAGAATAAAGCTGTCAGATACCTTTTATTATAAATTAATAGCATGTTGTCTGAGAGCGCTGTGGAACAGAGGTTTTGCCAGTTCAGTACTGACATCTAGTGGACAATGAAAAAGACTCCCCTCCTTTCTCCCAACTGGATTTTCCCTTTTTCACAAAAGATGTTTGTGGCCGCTGCAGCAGCCAGAAGATTTTTAGCATGCAAAAAATTGTACACGAGTTCCAGTTTTGTGCATCTGTGCTTGAGCTAACCAAATGTCACAAGTTTGAACCTGTAGTGATAAACATTGGCAATATGTACTTAACCTAATTTAAAACATACTCAATATAACTTTTTTAAAAAAATTTGTTTCTATAATAGATCTTAAACTTTTTGGTATTCTTTCATACTTGGGGACTTAATTACTTCTTATTCTCTACCATTAAATTAACTCTGCTATATTAAAGCATCAACTTCCAACTCTAATGTGCTCATAAAGAAATAGAAATATAGTTCTAAATATAGTTCTAAACTAGAAATTTACTTAGCTTGTATAGGATTAAAAGTAAGGGTTTAACTTAATTATTATGACGTTTTCTCTCTAGTTTAATGTGATTTATGAATGGCTAATATTGAATATTGTAAAAAGAGTGAGAGATTAAGACTACTAGTATACACTGTTTGTGGATCTTGCTTCTTTAAACAGTATTTTCAGGTTGTTCCACACAATAACATTACCATAGTCTTTAACATATTTTAAACCTGAAAAATATCCCTGTACCCTGGCAACTTCTCAGGGACGCAGCCTTGGCGAACGCACCCCCTTGAAGCAGGGCTAGGATTTTTTTGCCCCAGGTTAAGAAGCAAATAGGAGGCTTTCCATATGTTCTGGGTTACCTGATCTGGACCCATGCTGGACTTGACTTTCCAGAGGATTAAGGAGGTGTAGAAGGGCATTCTCTTCAGAGCCTTTTGGAATACAGGGTACCTGAAAGCAAAGAAAAGAAAAATGGAACCAGTATTCACTGTGTACCTGTGTCTGGCACTGGGAGAGGCATCTTACATAAGAGATTAATGGAGTATGGGTTAGGGATGAAAACCACAGGTCCAATTTCATATCCCTTAAAGAATGTCATGTGCTCTAAGACAGGCTGAAATTTCTAAGACAGAAGGAATAATACCTCTTTCTAACTTGATTGTTACTGGGAGACAACTAGTAAAACTCAACCAAAATCATAATATTCCCCCATTCCTTTACTGAACCTATAAAAAGGGTGAAAATGGTATATGAAACCACTTTATAAATTTTGTGAAGTTTATAAAATCTATTTTAGGTTACTTTGACAGCAGTGCATTACAATTATTTTAGAAGGCCTATGTGATTATTATGAAGGTGAATAAATAGAACAGAACACAATATCCTCCCACAATAAAGAGAAATCAACTTCAGGAGCTCTTTATGTGAAAGTGGAGGGCTAAACCTGCTTAAAGCATAAGCCCACAATTTTTTAAAGAGTAATGTAAAAGGAGCTATTTCAGGATTTGCATGGCTTCCTTTCTTAGGAAACTCTACGATCTAATCCCAACCTTTACACTACTGTTTGAACATCTTTCTAAACAAGCTTTATGCAAATCATTAATATAAAGACATTGCATGAATAAAGACAATTGAGTAGCATTTTATCAACCAAGGTGCCCTCTCTCAATGGGGAGCATTTTTGTTTTACTAAAAGAAAAATAGTCTACCTTCTGCTGTCCTAAATTACCAACCTCAGGTCTTTCCATGAAAGAACCCTTATCACATTTACCTGAGTCTTTAATTAACATTCTCTTATTTTTAAAATAATTCTTAACTCTATTCTAAATCCCTATTCTCATCTAAGCCATAGGCCTGCACTAACTCCCTCTATATAGATACATTTTCAAGATGCCTGTTGATGGAGAAATCCACAAATGCTGACATCCGTACAACTGTCACATTCAGATGTGGAAGCAGTGAGAAAAGCAGATCATAAGAGGAAGGCCTGGGAGCCAGACAGATTGGACTTTCAAAAGCTTGACGGTGCAACTAATGCAGGTCTAGAACCTTACTGTGGGTGTTTTAACATAAGAAGGGAATAGGTGGAGTACAATTTAAAAAAAAAAATCCTCTTAATGTGGACAGGACAACCAGCAAATGGGACCCATAGGTCTGGAGAAAAAGATCATGTGGAAGAGACTCAAAGCTGAACTTTAATCCGAGAAGTCACTTCCCTTCATATACTCCCCACTGTGCAGACAAGTCAGGGCCCAGAAGTGAACCAGGAGAACCAGAGACCCACAAAGGAAACTTCCTCCTGATTAACATGGAGTCAAAGTTGTTACAGTTAACAATAATTTTTATTAAAGCCTTCTTCCCACCCTTATTATTTTAGGTTTTGGCTGAAATAGAATCATTACACTTTAAGTCTGGAGAGAGACCTCAAAGAACATCGGCCTTAGACAAAGAAAAGAACTTCAGAGAGGTTAGGGGTGTCAGACGTCAATAATACAGTAATTGAGTACCATCACGAAATGGGATAGGAGGTCATCATGCCTGAGACTGCGGGAAGCCATCATGCCCAGAAAAGACTCTGGGCCAGGGGGATGAGGTTAAGGCTGGGAGTAAGGACTGGATGATGGCCACAGGAACAGAGAAGACCTGTCCCAAAAATGCCTAGTCAAGCAGAGTTGACATTCCCAAATACGGGGAACAGCCAGGAGCAAGGACACATCTAGGTGCCCAAGACCAGACCCAGGCTTTGAATCAGAACTCAAGTAGGCAAGTGAGAAATCAAGACAAGCAGTAGAAGAAAGAAAAGCAAGCAATCTTGATGAATAAGAACCCAGAGATCCACAAAAGGAAAAAAGACAGTCAGACTCATAATCAAACATTGACATTTCAGCCCCACTTCAACCCCACTCAGAAACTAAGGTAACTTGAACTCGTCTCAGAGACTCTACATGGTTCTCTGAAGAGAGGATTCCGTTCCAGCCCGGCTAACTTGGTTAGCTGGCTCTTAGAGCACCTGGAAACAGTTACGAGTGTGTGGGCACTAGGGAACAAGAGTGTCAAGAGGGCAGAGCCTTACAGAGCCTGTGTTTACTGGATATACGATAGATACCTGAAGCCATGAATCAACAAGATGGGTAACTCACACCTGTGCACAAGGTACTCCCATGCAGAGACCACAGCTTGGTAATCAGGAGATGTTCCCCGTTTATTTCATCCCCTTATTCCCTCTCCCTTCAACTTTCAGTCATTTTACTATTTGTTAATGGTTTTTCTACCACAGATTCCACAATGCATTTTAAAATTATTTTCCTAGGTAAATTCACATCTTCTATTTATTTTTCAACTTTGTTTATAAAAATATCTACTTTAAAATGTCATTTTCTAAAGAGCCAGGGTACGTATTTATTTAATAAATGTTTATGCTTCTTTTGAATCTGCTTTGTATTCTGTGTCCAATCAGGGTTGCTCAAGAAAAAGACATGCAGCAAATTAAAATCAGTCTATTTCCCAGCTGAGAATTTTGAATCTAAAGATTTTGAATCTTACCTAAACACGCCGGAAACCTTCCTTTTACTGTGTATTTTTAAAACTAAGTAAAATGCAATTAAATGGGTTAACTGGAATAATGAAAAATAAAATTACATCTGTAGGAATTTTTAACTGAATAATTTCAGGTCAGCAAATAGCAGAAGGAAGGATGCTAGGTGGTGTATGAATTAATGTATGTAATCAATGATTTATAGTTAATTTACTTTACTTAAGTCCCTCCTTCAATCTATCACTAAGACTTTTTCCTTTGAATTTTAGAATAAAAAAAGTTAAGCTATTATTTGGAGAAATGGGTGAACATGGGGAGCCAAATGAAAACTCCAACAGTTTTCTATGTATTCCTTTTGATATTTTATCAGTAAGGTTTTAATAGCTACACAAGAACCACATGTTGATGTTATGTGATAGTCCCAAGCAGAGATATCAATGACTGTGACTGATGAAATAACTAAGTATCAACAGGAAAAGGACCTCCAGGATGGTAAAAAAGAACATCACAGAGGGGGGAGAATGAGTTGCTGGCCAACGAGTAAACAAGAATTTGACTCTGTTTACTTCTTCCTTCCTTCAGATATATTGGAGAATTACTTTGTGTCTTCTACCTCTCATGGTCCAATTTCATATCTTCCTGTTTTTTTAAAGGTGGTTTATGCAATTTAATATTTCCAGGAAAAGAATAAGAGAGATGGACAGAGAAAGAGAAAAAGAGAAGGAAGGAAGGAAAGAAGCAAGGAAGGGAGGGAGGAAGGAAACAGACCAGAATATAAGGCTTAGCATGTAAGAATGCCCTCGGCAAAAGCTTTCCAAGGCTCCCACTCCTGTCTTCAATTCCATTATTTTGTTATGATAGTGATTTTGTCGAAATAGTGAACCTTGAGAATAAAGAGCTTTATTTTGCTCCAAAATCAGAATACCAGAGAAAGAGCATGTCAAATTTCCCTGAACTCCCATGGGCTTTTTTGGTTTTTTGTTTGTTTTCAATTTTTTACTCATTTATTTATTTACTTATTTATTTAAGAGAACATACATAAGCAGGGGGCCATGCTGAGGAGAGAAAGAATCTTAAGCAGGATCCACACACAGCATGGAGCCAGGCCTGGGGCTCAATCTCTCAACCCTGAGATCATGACCTGAACCAAAATCAAGAGTCGACTCTTAACCGACTGAGCCCCCCAGGTGCCCCTCGGGTTTTTATTTAAATTCTAATTAGTTAAGATACAGTACAATACTGGTTTCAGGGTTAGAATTCAGTGATTCATCACTTACATACCTGTGTTTCTTTTTAATCCTGACTTGATCTCCTTCAGAGACTACAAAGCCAATCAAGAGAACTTCTGAAGCACAACAAAAGACCCATCACTTGGCAAGTCGTTGCGACCTCTCCTGGGGCATACCATAACATAGCTGTGGCATTACTCAGACATAGTCTCACCAATTGTGAAAGAGAGGAAAAGGACTAGGAAGACGGGGGTTTGGAACCCGTGTGTGGTTGTTATGTGCAGCACCAAGCCAAAGAATCTGCTAAGACCCCTTCAGCTTCGAGGACAGAGACGTCATCTGCTTCAGTCTGCACTCGGAAACTACTGCAGGCTCTCAGAGAAGTACCAGGGTGCTTTGTAACCATCTCCTCCCCAGACTTTCTCAGGCGGCTTAGGAAAGAGTTGGAAGTTTCATCTTTATTCTATGAAATCTAAATGTGGGAATCCCCAAGCTGCCCTTGCTTCTCATGCCTCAGCAGCATGTTATAGAAATACCACTCAGTGTATGGGTGAGTTTTTGTAATTTGATGTGTATATAACCTATAGATCACTATCTACATCAGCATTGCCCAGGGTGGTCTCAGGGAGCAGAAACTGAATTTCTATACAGAGGTATCTGGCTTTTTAAAAACCCAATATGTAAAAATGCCAACAAAGATAAATCTTTGCACCAGAAGACATCATAAAGCTCATTTTGTCTAAATTCCTCCTTTTAAAGGTTCATTTATTCATTCATCTGACACATTAATCAATTAATTAATTAATCCCAGAATTTCCCAAAGACTTTAAATGACTAGCTCAGAGAAATGAAATATGTGTTCAGTGTTGCATAGAAATTTAAAGAGCGTTTAAAATACTGTGTGGTACAATTTCTATGTGGAATTTAAAAAAATAAAATAAAAACTGACTTCATAGAGAGTAGAATGGTGGTTGCCAGGGCTGGTAGAAGGGAGAAATGATATGTTGAAAGGTATAAACTTTCAGTTATAAGGAGAATAATTTCTGAGGATCTAATATATAGCATGGTGACTACAGTTAGCTATATGATACTGTACACTTGAAATTAGATCTTGAATGTTCTCACCACCACACACATACATACCAAATGGTAAGTATGTGATATAATGGATGATTAAACTGATTTTGGTAATTATTTCACTATATATGCATTCACTGGAAAAATTTATACCAATAGATAGATAGCAAATCATGTCATATACTTGAAATATATACAATTCTATCTGGCGATTATTCCTCAATGGAACTGGGAAGAAAAATTTAACAGAGTTTAAAGTTTCCTGAATTATCATCCACATTGTTTAAACTCTTCTAATGGTGAGAAGTAATTATTGGTATTTCCATGTCAACCAAGCAAAGCAAAATGTTAGAAATGTTTGTCTTTTGTTCCCCAATACCACTCCTTAAGGAAACACTCTACATTCTTTCTTTCTTCTTCTGTTAAACTCATCATAGTTCCTGTTCCCAGTTTCTTCTTTTTTCCCAGTGGCAAAATGAGTGTGAAATTTATCACATAGAACAAAGGCAGCAAACTTTTTCTGTAAAGGGCCAGATATTTTAGGTTTGCAGGCCTCCATCTCAACTACTTGATTCTGCCATCATACACCAAAAAAAAAGGGGGGGGGGGCTGTAAATTGTAAGAAAATTAATAGCCTGTGGCTGTGTTTTAATAAAATTTTATTTATAAAAACAAGTTAAGGGCAAGATTTGGCCCACAGGCTGCAGTTTGCTGACCCCTATTATCAACTATTACCTGAGAGTGTAGCAGCTAACTTGCCACCTTTCTTAGAAGATAAATTACCTTTTCCTCCAGTTATAATTCTCATCTCTTAATGAAATCCTTGAGATGGTGCTCTCCAATAGAGCCAACTGCCATAATGGAAATGTTCTACATCTGTGCTGTGTGATATGATCACCACTACCCACATGTGACTAATGGGCACTTGAAATATGGCTAGAGAACTGAGCAACAGAATTTTGAATTTTATTTAATTTTTATTAATTTGAATTTAAATAGTCATATGTGCTAAAGGCTACTTTGTTGGCCAATGCAGCCTTAAAGAGTAATAAAGATCATCAGACACTATCATAGATAGAACCAAAACACTGAAAAGTTGATTGTTCCCTTGAATCACAATGTGCAGATAAGTACTTAAACCATTATGCCTATGACCCAGCTCTGGGCATTTCAAAGGCAATTTTTTTGTTTGGTTGGTTGTTTGTTATTGTTTTTATACAAAATAATGCTTTTAGAGAACTTTCCCAGAATAAAAAATATAATTTAATTATAAACTTATAAACTTTTTATTGTTAAACACCTTTTTCAGAGTCCACCAATTGGATTAAATGTGTAATACCTTAATTCCTCTTTATATAGCAGTGTGTTAAACTTGAATTAATAAACAGATTGCACCTACAATTCCATCACTGAGGATTTATTTCTTTCTTCAATGTGCTTGCTACCCCCTGAAAATACAGACACAAAACTGAATTCATATACTACAATGTCATAAATTCCCTAATAAAGGTATATATTTTATTAACAACACAGAACAGCTACAGTGTCCAGGAATGGAAGAATCAGGGAAGTAGAAAACCAGCAGGAGACACTTGGGTTGGATAGTGAACAGGACTAGGGAAGAGAAGTGTTTCAGAAGAGGACAACAGCTTTAGCATAGACATGTAAATATATATGGGGAGTGCATCCTTGTTTGGGGAAAAGCTAAGGAAACTGGTATGACTAGAATGGAGGATGGAAATGACTACAGATAAACTCAGAAAGGTAGGGTAGAACCAAATTGAAAAAGCCATTGTATGTTTGGAAAATAATCTTGCAGGCTCTAAGAAGTTAGGTTTTAGAACTGAAGGTTTTAGAACTGAAGAGGTGACCACAGGTAAGATCTTTGTTATAATTCATCAGTAGCATGAAGACACTTTACAAAGACTGAAGGTGGCAAGAGTATGTAAATAAAAGCCTTGTATTCATTTTTTTAAGTAATCTCTTAAAAAAAACAAACAAACATGGGGCTCAAACTCACAACCCCAAGATCAAGAGTCATATGCTCTACCAACTAAGCCAAAGGTTCCCCCCAAAAGTTTTGTGTTAATTTTTAATACTGAAGATAAAGATCATATGTCACCAGATTAATGATCATAAATGTTACCCCACAACTTGGTAAACGTAGCACACAGATGTGTTTTGTTTGTCTGACAATGTTCTTTTAATATTTTTATTTGGTTGCCAATATTTATAAATCAGGTAACTTCACACAAAAATCCAGACTTCTCTCTAGAATGTCCATTTCCTTTTAAAAGGTGTAAGACTGGGCACCTGGGTGGCTCAGTGGGTTAAGCCACTGCCTTTGGCTCAGGTTGTGATCTCAGGGTCCTGGGATTGAGTCCTGCATCGAGCTCTCTGCTCAGTGGGGAGCCTGCTTCCCTCTCTCTTCCTCTCTGCCTGCCTCTCTGCATACTTGTGATCTCTCTCTGGCATAAGACTGAACAGCACTGGGCCTGCATTCTCTCCTGACAACAATCAGCTGTCACCCAGTTGTAGTCACGCATCTGTCCACAGAGCAGCCATGCCTAGTTTTCCATGGTGCCCACAAATTCCTAGTACTTGACTTTGACTTAATCTCAGTCTTTTATAATATCCACCTGGACTCAAAGACATTGGAGTTTCTTACTCCAGGTTAAGATGTGGGTGAAATTTATTTCATTTGGTTTCAGGAAATTTCTCTACAAATAGATATAAAGATATAAAGATAAATCTATTATCTTCTATAGTATCTAATATATATATACATATACACACACACACACACACACACACACACACAATAGAATATATTCATCCATAAAAAAAGAATGAAGTCGGGGCGCCTGGGTGGCTCAGTGGGTTAAGCCGCTGCCTTCGGCTCGGGTCATGATCTCAGGGTCCTGGGATCGAGTCCCTCATCGGGCTCTCTGCTCAGCAGGGAGCCTGCTTCCCTCTCTCTCTCTCTCTGCCTGCCTCTCCATCTACTTGTGATATCTCTCTGTCAAATAAATAAATAAATAAAATCTTTAAAAAAAAAAAAAAAGAATGAAGTCTTGCCATTTACATCAATGTGGACAGAGCTAGAGAGTATTATGCTAAGCAAAGTAAGTCAGTCAGAGAAAGACAAATACCATATGCTTTCACTCATATGTGGAATTTAAGAAACAAAACAAATGAGCAAAGAGAGGGGGGAGAAAGAGAGAGACCAAAAAAGAAAGAGACTCTTAACTCCAGAAAATAAACTGATGGTTACCAGAGGAGAGGTGGATAGAGCGATGGGTTAGCTAGGTGATGGGGAGGAAAGAGTGCATTTGTTGTGATGGGCACCAGGTGTTGTATGGAAATGCTGAATCCAGTCTTAGGCTCAACTGGTTTTCTCAAGATGACTTGTACTGTACATCTTCGTGTGCTCTCTTCCCTGTGACCTCTGGGCAAGTACAGAAAAGCAATTGTCAGGATTTGGCCAATCCTGAAGCCTGGGCTTGGAACTACCTGGAGAAAGCCCCCAGTTGTTTTAAATGTCTGGTAAACCCATCCATGCTGATATAATCTTTCTAGTTGGAGCTTAGAGGTATTTATCTGCTTAATAACAATTAAGATGCAAATAATGTGCAATATTAGTGTAGGTCAAGTCGGAATTCATTTTAAACTGGAGAAGGTGCGGTATACCAAGTCCTTGACTGAGCAGATGCTGTGGTTTTGATAACACTGCTTGCCAGATAACCAGATGTCTATATATGACAGTCAGTGATAGGTGACATATTTTCTTCTTGATTTGTAAATCTGTGAGCATACACGTTCACGTCTTTCTTTAGAACTATCTCTATTGTACAAAATATCGGGTAAGAATGAAACATGTTTCTTACATGTTGCTATAAAGCCTCTATGATCTTACACAGAACAGTGTAAAACCGCATTTACT
The DNA here is from genome assembly GCF_022355385.1 of Mustela nigripes. Lineage (NCBI taxonomy): Eukaryota > Metazoa > Chordata > Mammalia > Carnivora > Mustelidae > Mustela > Mustela nigripes. The sequence goes on from NC_081562.1 coordinate 71,058,777, forward strand.
TTATAGGAAATCTGTATTCATTTGAAGAATCATAACATGGGAAGGGGATGAAGCTGTGAAGCCATGAATAATTTTCACTGCGATCATATGACTATAGGGACAGGAGGGCAAGGAAGGCTTATGAGGAATCATTTTCTTAGTGTTTTACTGAGAGTTTAGAATGTCCCACTCTGCTAAGGCTCTTAAATGGGGGCTCACCCAGTGACAGAAATTTCACTGTGTGGATTCCTATCCTGGAACCATAAGTAATCATGATATTTAAATCCTATATCCTACACATAAACCAAATTTTGAGAGAGATGATTCTGTCAAGTCCTCAGTTCTATAAATACCCTCACAAAGCACTTAGGGAAACCCCACAGAGCTGCTGAGCCCTAGGAGGTGCAGCACAGAGGCAGCTGTCTCCACTGGAGGCTCGGAACTTTGATCCCATATGGCTCTCTGCAAGCTTCTGATACAGGGCAGAGAGTCGGGGGAAGAAGGTCGTTTCACTAGCTGGTGCTAAAAATTACTCCTTCATCATCTTGACTAAGCTAATGCAGACAATCAAGTGCTTCAATAAAAGTTCTTGCCAAGGCTAAATGGCAGGTAGCCAAAGAGGAAAAACAATCAAGAGGTTGGAGGTCCAGGACTGTATCTCTGAGGCACAAGCCTAATTGCATAACCCTATCTCTACGGAAGAGCCTTGGAAGTCTCTAGGGGAACACACAGAATTAGAACATCTATGTTGTCAAAGGCACATGTTTGCCATGCTCAATAAGTTCTTTTTTACTCCAAAAGGGGGAAAAAAAACCCTAAATCTGCTCTCTATCCATACTTCTCTTACGAACCTCAGCATATTCATTTTACCTGCTCACAGACAGCCCACACTAGACTTTGTTTGGGGACTATCTTCTAAGTCAGGACAACTTAATGTAATATTTGATGTAGAGGGTGTTTGGGTATGGGTATCTTCCACCAGCCATTTTGAAGCAAGCCATCAAAAAGTCCTCCAGTGCAGGGGCACCTCTGTGGCTCAGTCACTTAAGTATCTGACTCCTGATTTCCGCTCCGGTCATGATCTACCGGTAGTTGGATCGAGCTCTCTGTCGTTCTCCATGTTCAGCAGTGAGTCTGCTTAAGATTCTCTCTCTCCTTTCCCTTTGCCCCTCCCCCAATTCATCCATACACAAGTAATCTCCCTTTCTAAAATAAATAAACACATCTTTTTTTAAAAGATTTTATTTATTTATTTATTTATTTATTTGAGAGAGAGGAAGAGAGAATAAGAGCAAGCAGGGCAGGGAGGAGCAGAGTGAGAGAGAGAAGCAGACTCCCCACTGAGCAGAGAGCCAGATGTGGGCCTCAATCTCAGGACCCCAGGATCAAACCTGAGCTGAAGGTAGCTGCTGAACTGACTGAGCCACCCAGGTGCCCCACAAATAAATCTTTAAAGAAAAGAAGTCCTCAAGTCTAGTTCTTATTGCTAAGTGACATACTTTCCTTCCTCTGTCCTTAACCCATTTATTACATTCTAACCAGATTCTATAATCTATTAAAGAGGACTTTCTACTTTATTCATTACAGTGTTATGTGGATTTTAGGAGGACATACGTGACAAACTCTCCTAACCAACCTTTACTCAGGAAACTGGCCAAAAGAATGGACCTTCTCCATTTCCTCTGATGCCCAGAGCACACTGAATGCTCAGCCCAAGGGCTTTATGGGTGCTCACCAGGCTGAACTTGCTCCCTATGTCAGTTGTATTTATTCTAATAATGTAAATTAATACAAATAAACCATCTTAAATATGAGTGTGAAAAGAAAGAGAGTTATTTCTATGAAAAGTGAGTTGAATGTTTGGAATGACTTCCCAGAAGCAAGTTACAAAAAGAAAGTAAATTTAGGTGAGAAGAGACAACTGCAAAAGACTGCATGATGGTGACGGTGGCTCATAGCAATTTAGAAGGTTTCCATGCTGCCTCATGAAAATCTTTAATTTCTCTCTATTTTAAATAAATCAAAACTGCATTTTGGAATCATGGGTGTGCTTGAGAGAAGCAATACCAAGCAGAACGCTAATCAGCAAATCCACACTCAATGAAGAGCCATTGCTCTGTATCAAAATGTTGGTAAATTAATGTACATATATATGTTTTAAAACAAAGTGCTTAAGACACATATGCCTCACTTTTATGAACCTGGTTTATACCACCTTTTTCGATTCATCAACCACTACCAGTCTCAGTTAGATCAGTAAGAGGACGAATGTAGTCTATTCATAATAATTTTATTTAAATAAAGGCTTTTGAAGCTTTTTATACTAAGTTAGCTTTTCAGAGGAAAACAATCTCCATATCCATAATCATCTTTATAAAAGTAGGTTCTTATATTAAGTACAACATATATATTACTAACAGTGCTAAAAAAAAAAACAAGTGTTGGAAACTTAAAAAAAAGACTTTCCTGGAGGGACGCCTGGGTGGCTCAGTTGGTTAAGACTTTCCTGGATAGTCAGGAACTGAGGAAAAGTCATCACACTGCGGCTCAAACATTCTACCTTCCACATCTGCTATCAATACAGCAACACAATACTCTGGCAACACTGTTGTAGATATAGCAACACAACACAATACTGTATTGCGTATTTCTGAGGATCTGTCTGAGAATTTGAAGTACAGACCACAAAAGACACAAGTGAATTCTCTGAAACTCTTAGCCACTTGCTTTGTAGGGACTGCTGGCCCTTCCTGAAATGACCATACACTATGTGCACTTTGAATGCCTTGTGATGCTGAAGCCCTGGCCTGCCTATCACCACATTCCTTGCTCCATTTCTGGGCCTCATCTTCATCCTATTCCCATTCTTCACCTCGCAGAAAGATTGGATTGAGAGTATCTCTTTACATGCTACTTGGCAACTTTTTTTTTAACCATTTTAACCATTTTTTTTTTTAAGATTTTATTTATTTATTTGACAGAGAGAAATCACAAGTAGACGGAGAGGCAGGCAGAGAGAGAGGAAGGGAAGCAGGCTCCCTGCTGAGCAGAGAGCCCCATGCGGGACTCGATCCCAGGACCCTGAGATCATGACCCGAGCCGAAGGCAGCGGCTTAACCCACTGAGCCACCCAGGCGCCCCCCATTTTAACCATTTTTATAAGGGTTTAATTCAGTGACATTAAATACATTTGCAATATCGTGTGACTATCACCATTGTCTATGTCTAGAATTTTTCATCATTTCAAATAGAAACTCCCTGCACTTGCAGCCTTATTCCCAATAACTAAGATATAGAAAGAAGCCAACCGTCCATTGATGGATGAATGGATAGTGTTATATGTCTACATATATGTCTACATGCACACACACACACTGGAATATTATTCATCCATAAAAAAGGAAGTCCTGCCATTGGCAACAACATGGGTAAACCTGGAAGGTATTATACTAAGTGTAATAAGCCAGGCAGAGAAAGGTAAATACCATATGACATTTGGAATCTAAAAAAGCTGAACTCAGAGAAACCGAATAGGACAGGGGTGATCAGGAGCTAACAGGAAGATGTCAGTCAGAAAGTGCAAACTTCCAGTTATAAGAAGAATAAGTTCTGGGGATCTAATGTACAGCATGGTGACTACAGTAATAGTGCTATAGTGTATACTTAATATTTGTGGAGACAGTAGATCTTATGTGTGATCACCACATACACAGAAAAAATGGTAATTATATGAGGTGATGAATGTGTGTTAATTATCTCAGTTGTGATAATCATTTCACAATGTATATGTATATAAATTACCACCATGCTATATATGTGAGGTACACAACTAAATATACACAATTTCTATTGTCAATTATATCTCAAAAAAGCTATAAAAGCATTTAAAACTTTTTTTAATTTAAAAGAAACTCTATATTCACTAAGCAATAATTCCCTATTACCCCTTCCCCCAGATCCTAGCAACTACCATTCTACTTTCTGTCTCTATAAATTTACCTAGCCTAGGTCTCTGAATTGACCTATTCCTCATAGAAATGAAATTATATAATATTTATCCTTTTGTATCTGACCTATTGTGTTTAGCATAATGTTTTCAAGGTCCATCCATGGTGTAGCAACACACAAGAGTCTCATCCCTTTTTATGACCGAATAATATTGCTTTGTATTTATATACCACATTTTGTTCATCCGTTCATCTGGTGATGGATGTTTGGGTTGTTGCTTGATAATGTTTTAAAAGTTCAAAGTTTTATAGTTTACTTTGTTTTGTTGTGTGTTATGGCCTGAGCTATGTCCCCCCCCCCCCAGATTTATACATTGATATGAATGATGCCTCAGAATCTCCAAATGATCATTAAGTTAAAAAGAGGTCAAGGGATAGGCCTCAACACAGTATGACTGATGTCCTTATAAGAAAAGGAGACTAGGACACAGACACGTAGAGGGAAATCTATGCAATGACACAGAGAGAAGGCGGCCATCTAATAAAGGAGAGATGCCTTAGAACCAACCGGAGGAAACACCTTGATCTCAGATTTCTGGCCTCCAGAACTGTGAAAAATAAGTTTCTGTTGTTTGTGGTAATTTGTTATGGCAGCTCTAGCAGACTGATTTTCCACATATCCCAGATTTGACTACTCATGATCTTGTCCCACCATGATCTTCAAGGCTAATGGTAATAAGAATCTGAGGTCCTACCAGATCACTATAGTCAGGGAGATTTTCTCTTTATGCCTTCTTTCTTTAGTGCCTGGCACTGATGCTGGCACCTGAAGAAATAAAAGAAAAGTAAATATATTCATAAGGACCCATGACATCAGAGAGTTGATATTCCACTTGGAGGTAACATGAAAGGTGGAGGAGATAGAAGAAAAACAGTGAGCATGATAGACAAGTAAATCATATGTTGAAGATGATACATGTGATGGAAAGATTAGAAGGGAATAAAGGGGATTAATAGTGAGGAAAGCAGAACAACTATACTTTAGATAGGGAGGTCAGGCTAAGGTTCTTTGAGAAAATGGAGTTGGAACAGACATCAAGAGATGAGGAAGGAAGCAACGAAGATATTTGGAGGACAAGAGATCCAGGTAGAAAGAATAGCCAGTGGAAAGACCCTAAAGACAGAACATATTCCTTTTTTAAGGACCTGAAAGAAGACTGGTGGCTTTAGCAGCACAAGCTCCTGGAAGAGTAGAAAGAGATGAGAATAAAGGGGTAACAGGACCAAGTAGGCACCTTAAGGACACTGGCTTTCATTCTGAGTAAAATTGGGGGCTATTGCAAGATTTTAAGCAAAAGAATGACATGACCCAATTTACAGTCTTCAAAGGATCACTCTGGGTGTTAACACTGTACAGTGTAAGAGGGTAAGAGAAGAAATGGGTAAACCAGCTAGGAGGCTATTGAAATGATCCATGTAAAAGATGATGGTATCAAAATCGTTTGGACAAAGGCAGCAGCAGTAGTGAAAAGAGATTCAATTTGACTTTAAGGGAGACCCAACAGAATTGAGTAATTTGATGTGAAATATGAGAAAGGCAAGAATACTCAAAATGACTCAAAGATTTTTTAATTGAGTAGCTCAAGGGACTGAGGTGGTGCCTGAGATAGGCAAAAGTGTAGGTGGTAAAGCTGTAAGGTTGGAGTGGTGGGAAGGGTGGGGACTTCAATTTTGGACATACCACATTTGAGACACCTATTAAACATCCAGGTGGAAATATTAAGTGGGCCCCTGGATACAGCGGTTTAGATTTCAGGGGAGGAATGATAGATACAAATACGTCAGTATTTAGCCTATGATGATATTTAAAGTTATGGGACTGGAGGAGACCACCAAGGAAGTGAGTACAGATAATGAATGAAAGACCCAAGGTCTAAGCCTTAGGACACATCGACATCAAGACACTGTCTTTGCCCTATTCCCTTGCTGGATCCTATTTATATTTACCTCTAATAAATTATGTACTTACCAAAACCTGCCTTATATGAAAAACTGTCTGAATTGTACCTCTCATACTAGATTATAAATTTCCAGAGCACAGGGATATCTACCTTCTTCTCCCTCAAATAGTAACATTACATATATACCTCCTATTGGTTCTGTTTCTCTGGTGTACCCTGACTGAGAGACAGAGATGACAGAGTTACAGATAGAAACAGAGATGAAAGATAGACACGACAGAGAGAGAAAGAGAGAGGTTTGTATGCTCATATACTAAGAGATTAGTTGCAAGGAATTGGCTCACATAATTGTGGAGGCTAGAGAGGCAAGTCTGAAATCTCTAAGGCAGGAAGAGCAGGTTAGAAATTTTCAGACAGTCTGCAGCAGAATTTCTTCTTCCTCAGGGAAACCTCAGTTCTGTTCTTAAAGCCATTTATGTGATTGGATCAGGCCCACCCACATTGTCTAGCATAATCTCCTTTATAATTTAATCACATCTACAAAATTCTTAGATTGATGTTTGAATGAATAACTGGGTACTATAGCCTAGTCAGGTTAACACATAAAACTGGCCATCACAGGGTGAAATGAATAATCCACTGGTTGTAAAAACTGTAAACTTCACATCCTAAATCAGGTAACATTTATTGAGCCCTACCTAATCAGACACTCTGGCAGGTGCTGGCTGCAGAAATGAAAAACCTTGCAAAGTCCCTGCCCTGGGTGAGCAAACAGTCTGGTAGGACAGATAAATACATAAATTCTCACAGTAAATAATGGTGGGTCAGTGGTCATTCATATAACACATGTATCCACAGAGGAAAAAGAAAAGTCTAAAGACACCAATGAATTTCATCCAAGGATTTGAAATACATTGAGTGTTCAAGGAAAGAGCCAGTGGAGATTATCAGGAAGATAATATGCAAAAAGGTCCCCCAGGTAGAGGAATGGCAGGGTCAGTGTTGCTACTGGGAGGGTGTGATGGAGGAGGGGAATGCATTACTCCGTTAATATATATTTATTTCTATCTTTCTCTTTCTCACTTATAGATTTAAGGAGAAAGACTCCAGAATATTTGAGAAGAGGGAACAGATCAAATCTATGATTTGGACAAATCCATTTTGGATAACTGACAAGAGGCTTTAATTGTAACATTTTATAGGGGCGCCTGGGTGCTTCAATTGGTTAAGCATCTGCCTTCAGGTCAGGTCATGATCTCAGAATCCTGAGATCTAGCCACACATTGGGCTTCCTCCATCGCAAGGAGTCTGCTTCAGTCTGCTTCTCCCTCTGCACCTCACCCTACTCGTGCTCACTTTTACTCTCAAATAAATTTTAAAAACTTTAAAAAATTATAACATTTTATATTTATAGAACACTTGTCCCCAAAAGCGCTGAATTATTACCATTTCAGTGTATTTAAATCAAATTTTCAAGTCTTTAAGAGGTATTTACCTTCCATAGAGGAAAAAAATAATTGTGCTTAATAATTTGTTATAAGGAAGCATTTAACATATTTACAGTTTTAAGTTTCAGTAACACATATTGCTTTTTTTCTTACTGCAAACTCCACATATATTCATTGAAGAAAATTTAGAAATCCTGGTAAGTAAAAAGAATACAACAAAATTGCCCATAATATCAAATTTGAGGTAGTTACTGTTAACATTTTTGGTGTTTGTCCTTCCTATATTTTCTGTAAGCGTACACATTCATAAGAATGCTACTGATTATTATTATTATTATTATTAAAAATGGACACACAGTAAGTAATTTTATAACCTACAGAGCATATAACTTCTTTTGGCAATATACCATTTACATCCTTCAATGTTGTTACATAGTCTTTATAAAATCATTTTTAATGGCTGCACAATATGCCATTGTAGAAATGTTTTTAAACTAATTTCCTATTTGGGTACATTTTTGGTAGGTTTGTTTTTTTACTACTAAAACAAGGTTGCTATTACCATCTTAATAGCCAGATTTTTTTCAGCCAAAAAATGTTTTCCCTAAAATACATGTCTAGAAGCAGATTTGCAGAGTCAGAGAATATGTAAAAAATTAAGATTTTACCAACTATTCCAAACTATTCCAGAAACATTTTGTGCATTTATCAAATAATGAGCCCTTTCCTCATACCTTCTTTATTTTAAGCTCTGATATTTATATAGGTAAAAAATACATTTTTATTTTAATTTTCATTCTTTGGATAGTTAGTTGACAGTAAAATATTTATCAACCTACAAACAGCCCATTTTCAGACTTAAGAGCTAAATTCAAGATCTAAAACCATAAAAATCCTAGAAGAGAGCACAGGCAATAATTTCTCATTGCCTATAGCAACATTTTTCTAGATATGTCTCCTAAGGCAAGGGAAAGAAAAGCAAAAATAAACCATTATGACTATATCAAAATAAAAACTTTTGCTCAGCAAAGAAAACAAAAAGGCACTGACAACCTACCGAATGGGAGAAGATGTTTGCAAATGACATATCCAATAAGGGATTAATATCCAAAATGTATATAAGGAACTTCTACAACTCAACACCAAAAAAAAAACAATCTGATTTAAAAATGAGCTGAGGACCTGAATACATATTTTCCAAAGAAGACATATAAATGGCCAACAGACACATAAAAAGATGCTCAACATCACTAACCATCAAGAAAATGCAAATCAATACCACAAAGAGATATCACCTAACACCAGACAGAATAGCTAAAATCAAGAGAATGAGAAATAATGAGTGCCAGGGAGGATATGGAAAAAAAGGAACACTCACATTGTTGGTGAGAATGTAACTTGGTACAGCCACTATGGAAAACAGTATGGAGACTTCTCAAAAAATTAAAAATAGAAAATCATATGATCCAATAATTCTGCTACTGGGCATTTACCCAAACAAAATGAAAACACTAATTTGAAAAGATACATGCATTCTTATGTTTACTGCAGTATTACCTACAATAGCCAAGATACAGAAGCAAGGTAAGTGTCCATCAATAGACAAATGGATAAGAGAGACCTGGTATACACACACACACACACACACACACACACACACACATATACACACAGTGGAATATTATGCAGCCATAAAAAGGATGAGATTATGCAATTTGTGACAATATGGATGGACCTAGAGGATATCATGCAAAGTAAAATAATTTAGACTGAGAAAGATAAGTACCATATTTTTTTCACTCATATGTAGAATCTAAAAAACAAAACAAAACAAAACAAAAAAACAAAAAGCAAAATCAGATCTGTAAACACAGAGAACAACCTGATGGTTGCCAGAAGAGAAAAGGGTGAGGAGATGGGCAAAATGTGTGAATGGAGTGGAAAATACAGACTTTACAGTTAAGAAATGAGTAAGCCATAGGAATAAAAAGCACAGCATAAGGAAAATAGTTAATAGTATTTTAATAGTGACAGATGGTAGCTACATTTGTGATGGGTATGGCATAATGCATATATTTGTTGAATCACTATGCTTTATACCTGAAACCAATGTAACTGTGTATTAACTACACTCAAATAAAAAAAAATTTTTTTTTTTAAAAAGAGTTCATTTCTAAGCAGGAGTGATATTTTACATGTTTTATTATGTTCACATGTTTTAACAATAAAGTCATAATTTATGCAAATATATTTACATGTGTATGTATATAAACCAAAGTCTCATGTCCTAATATATCACATCACTTTGCTCAGCCACACCAGTCTTGGCTATTTGTCCCACAAGACAAATACCGTACTTCAAAGCCTATACCAGAGCCTTTGGGCTTACAGATTTCCCCTACCTGGGTCCCTCCTCCACTAAACTGCATATCCTGATTCCATCACTTCGTTTTTTCTTAAATGTCTCCCTTCACTCTACATCCCTTACCATGCTTTATTTCCTTTCCTAGAACTTATTATTATCAGTCACAAAATTCAGTGTCTGTTTTCCTCTTGTTTTTATCAACCATGTCCCCAACTTAGCACACAAAGTTAACAAGGGCAGGAACTGTGTTTTATTTGCCACCATATTCCTAGCACCTTAAACAATGGTGCTCAACAAACAAACAAATACATGTGTCTAGCACTAAATGGAAAGAGGGATCTCAAGCCAGTTATTCATGCACAGACCCTTTGAAAAGGACTTACAGGCATTGTGCTTGATCATCTCCTGGTAGGCTGAATTTATTATTTCCAAGGTGAATACGCTGTAATTCTGATATCTCCTCCCATACCAGTTAATAGTATAATATTCATTAAATGCCAGCAAGCCCAAATACTAATATTGCAGAAGAATTTTAATGAACTAATATTTGGCATGCAGGTCTTTAATGGGTTTCCAGAGATGATCACTTCAACAATTCTGTGAACCAGTGTGTACTGGAAGAACAGAGTTAAGTACTTACTTTACCCCATCTATCCTAAGCAATTTTTCAGTCTTTTAACAATGATATTCAATTAAAATTCAATTAATAAAACACTGGGTCTGTTTAAATGAGCCCTTGAAAAGGACTGGTCCCCAAATATGATTTATTTGATACATATATCTTGATTCTCAAGATGACTTTCATTTTCAAGTTAAAATTACCAAACACTGGCAAAGAAAAGAGTAATGAATTTTAAATCAAAATAACAGGGCCCTGTCTTTCTTGATTCCCCAATATAATAGTTGTTTAACTTTGGGCAAGTCATCTAATCTCTCATTTTCAGCTTCCTGGTTCATTGACATGAATAGCAATACATACCACCAAGATTGTGTAGAAATTAAAAGAAATGATGTATTCCTTAAAAAAAAAACCTTTAAATGTCGAGTGCTAAGTGCTAATAAATATTGGAATATCAGTATAATAATAATAATAGCAATATAATTATTTCCATTATTTCTAATCTTAATTACTGAGTAAGAATTCAAACTATAATTGTTTGCCCTCTAACAAGAGACAACATACTTCCATTAAAAAAGGAAGGAAGGGAGAAAGAAAGAAAGAAAATATTTTGAAGTGTATACTCAAAATGGATTTTTTTTAAATCCCTTAAAAATTAAGTAGAAAAAACTCTTCTGTGTTGTCTCCAAACCACAAAGCAACTACTGAAGGGACTAATGTGGATTAAAATATTTATTTAAAATAAAGAAATGTTAATCCATGAGATCTCAGAAAGAGAAAACTCCATTCATACAAATACAATAGAAGATTGTACCTCAAAAGAAAAGAAGACTGTTCAATGCTTACCCTAAAACCACCTAAAGTTAGGTAGTTAGGTACCTGGATAACATGTAGTCCCTCAAACCAAATCGTCAATCCCTACTTCATCTTTAATCTCAGTACTACATAGGGAAAAAGAATTTTTAAAAATACATTGCTAAAAGCAGCACATTTATATCCACCACAAAATGATCATACTACTTCCATTGTAGCCCAGAATGCATCGAACGTAACTGAACAGAGAGAAAATATTTCTTTAAACGGAATAGTGTTCTTTTTTCTTTTCAAAAACAGTCGAAGGAACTTTCCACTTCAGTCCAAGGTGGAACAGAAACCAGCGCTTTACCTTCTTGCTAGAAACAACTTTAAAAAATGGACAAAATATATGAAGTAATGGTTTTAATAAATTGGATGTTATTGACAAAGGACAGAGATCCCTGAAAGATGAGAAACAAATTAACTGAGCCCTATAGGGTTTCAGTATATTTTTTATTTATTTTTTAAATTTTCATTTATTTATCTATTTATCTATTGAGAGGGAGAGAGAGTGTGTGTGTGTGTGCATGGGGGTGAGGAGAGGTAGAGAAAGAGAATCTCAGGCAGACTCCCCACTGAGCACAGAGCTGATGCAAGGGCTCGGTCTCACAACCCTGAGATCATGACCTGGGCTGCAGTCAAGAGTTAGACACTAAACCAACTGAGCCACCCAGGTGCTCCTCAGTATATTTTCTTAAGAGAGTTTCTAGGGCATGACACAGAGAAAAGAAATTCAAGGAAAGCTTGGTATTTGACTGAATTAAGGATATCTTGCCAAGAGTTAAGAGAGGCCAAGACAGCTAGCATTCTCTGAGCAGAGTGCTGGAGAGAAGAAAAGGACTTAGCATATCTGCAGGGGATTCTTCTTACAATTTCAGCTGAGTGACAATCAGAACGTGCAGGGAGGTAAAAACCTGGACCTGGAGAAAGAATTCCCAGAAAGAACCGAAGGGGACAATCTTAGGAGCAGAGAACTGAAACTAGTCCCTGTTCCTATCAGCCAGAGTAGAGAATCTTATAATTCAAAGGCATCAGATAGAGGTCTCAGAAATATTTTGCTGCAATAATAGGTCAAAATTAGTTCTAGATTAAATGCACCTTGGTTCCCACCTTAAAAAAAAAAACTCAGAGCAACAATACCAAAAAGGATCAAACTGTTTTCAATAACTTAACAGCATCTCAGAAAAAAAGCACAAGAATATTGTAGAAATATAAAAATACCAAAATCATGAAGATGAAATTCTCAATATATAACATCCAAACAAAAATTATCAGGCATGTAAAGAAGCAAATGTAGATACATACTGTGTGTGTGTGTGTGTGCGCGCGCACGCTTGCATGCATCTGTAAATCCCTCAATAAGGTTAAAATCAATGAATTAAAACAAACCTAGAAATGACAAAATTCAAAGCAAAGCTATTAAAATACTTAAGATACCTGTATTCCACATGTTTACGAAGCTAGAAAAAAGACTGAACATGTTAAGCAAAGACATAGAAGACATGCAAAAAAAAAGAAAGAAGACCAAATCAAACTCATGAAAATGAAAACTACAAAGTATGAAAGGAAAAAGACACTGGCTGGGATGAGGTGCTATTTAGGCATCGCAGGAAAAAAAGGTAGTGAATTTGAAGGCATAGGAATAAAAATATCTAAAGCAAAACTCTGAGACAAATATTTTTTTACATGAAGAAATCATTCATCAGTTGTGAAACAACTTCAAGCAGTTTAATATATATGTAACTGGGGTCCTCAAAGGAAATAATACAAAACCATTTGAAGGACTAATGGCTGAATGTTTTCCAAATTTTATGAAAAATTTAAAGCACAGATCCAAAGCGTTAAATGGACTCCAAGACAAGGAAAATGAAGGAACATGCATGAAGACACAGTATAATCAAGTTACTTACAAAGTGGTAAAAGGAAAATATAAAAAGAAACTAGTGCAAAAAAGTCACATTATGTACAGAAAAATAATGACAGCAGTTTACTTGTTGAAAATAATCCAAGCAAGAAGAGAGAGGAGCAACATCTTTAAAGCACAGAAGAAAGGAGGGGGGAAAAAAACCTGTCACACTAGAAAACTTGACCCAGTAAAAGTTTCTTTCAAAAAGAAGGCAAGATAAAGACTTTTTGACAAACAAAAGATGAAAGAATTCATCAGCAGCAGACCTGCACTAAAATAAATGTTAAAAGAATTTCCCGCCTTTCCTTTCTGGTCCTAGCTGCTTCCGGACCTGCAGACTTCAGTGCAGATGTGATCAATTCCAAGAACCACACCTCACCCAACCAGTCCAGAAAATGGCACGGAAATGGCATCAAGAAACTCTGATCACAAAGATACAAATCTTTTAATGGGGTAGATCCCAAGTTCCTGGGGAGCATGTGCTTTGTCAAGAAGCACAGCAAGAAGGGTCTAAAGAAGATGTAGCCCAACAACACCAAGACCATGAGCACATGTGCAAAGGTTATCAAGGCTCGGCGATAATCCAAGGAGATCAAACTCAAGATCCCAAAGAACTGCAAGCACAACTGACTTTCTACCTTGCTCACCCCAAGCTTCAGAAGTGTGCTTATGCCCACATCACCAAGGATCTTGGGCTCTACCAGTAAAAGACCAAAATCAAATTTCAAACCAAAGCTGAGGCTAGGGTTCCAGCTCCAGCTCAGATTCCCAAGGGTGCTTAAGCCACCATATAGCTTCTAGAGCAGAGGCCTCTGTCTGCCTATGGGAGGAGGAAGGAAAGGTGAGACCCCCAGATTGTGGTCTGCATGAGGCTGGTGTTCTCCTGTGCAGCTGGTATAAATGAATCTGAGACAAGAAAAAAAAAAAAAAAAAAGAAGAAGAAGAAGAAGAAGAATTTCTTCAGACAGAAAATGGTATTACATGGAAATCTGGATCTAGACAAAGGAACTAGGGCATCAGAAATAGTATATATCTGGATAAGCAGAAAATAATTTTCTATTCAAAGTTCTTTTAAAAATCATTGACTATTGGGGTGCCTGGGTAGCTCAGTCATTAAGTGTCTGTCTTCGGCTCAGGTCATGATCTCAGGGTCCTGGGATTGAGCCCACACTGGGCTCTATGCTCAGCGGGGAGCCTGCTTCCCCCTCTCCCTTTGAAAAGTCCATTCCACTATTTTACCAAGTCAACTCCTTCAGGGAAGTGAATATACTGAGACCAGTGAATTTTATGAACACAAACCCATTGTCACACTCTGTTTACTATGAAAATGAGTTTTTGATCAGAATGATGTTGGATACAATACCATGATAGTGGATAAGACATTCTGTGAGTCCATGAATGGTAGGATAGAATAAGCACTGTAAGGGCACCTGGGTGGCTCAGTGGGTTAAGGCCTCTGCCTTCGGCTCGGGTCATGATCCCGGGGTCCTGGGATCGAGCCCCGCATCGGGCTCTCTGCTCCGCAGGGAGCCTGCTTTCTCCCCTCTCTCTGCCTGCCTCTCTGCCTACTTGTGATTTCTCTCTCTCTGTCAAATAAATAAAATCTTTAAATTTAAAAAAAAAAAAAAAGAATAAGCACTGTAGGCAGAGAAGAAAAATCAGCATCCAGAATAAACCTCTATTCCAGTAAGAGCAAAGCACTGCCTCTTTCATGAAAGAAGTGGTCCAATTAATCAATATGCCACCAAGTAACTGGCTAATCACCCCACAGAATGGTGCCACATCAAGGGCTCAGTGTTGATCTCTGTAAGGGCATATTGGACACTCAGCAGTGACTATCACCAGGTCATCCTTAGTGCGTGAAAATTTGTGTTATTGAGTGCACACCTAACTCCCTTCTTGCCACCATAGCCACTTTGTTCATGTCCATGGAGAAATGGACAAAAATGTCCAGGGAAAAAGGCTGAAAGGAATCACAGAACCGACTGTTCTATATATATGATCATTAAAATGTTTCTCTGCTAAGGTTACCCATTAATGAGCATTTATAGGGGACATAAATACCTTCACATTCTGTGCCCATTCAGAGAGATCTATCCACATACCTCATCCCAGATCTCCTTGTAATCACTTTTCTAATCATATTCCTTCTAAGTCCCTGACCATTCAACCAAACAAGTGGCTACAGCTCATGAGTTGGTATCCAATCACACATCTGGCCATTTCTCCTTCCAAATAAAATGAGCAACAAAGTGTACTGCTCCAAGTTCTGCCACTGGGAGGGCTTTCCTTCACCACTGACCAGCAGGACTGCCCCCGTAGTGAGGTATTCATGTGGCATCTTTACATTTTCAGTTGATGCCTGCATGTTATACACAACCATCCATTAAAAAGCCCTGAGTTTTTTCTTCTTCAGTCAATTGTATATAGAAAACTCTTTATGAAGCCACAGTATGGGACAAAAAAAATGTAGCAAAAAAGAAGAAAATCGAATTTGGACACTT
Organism: Mustela nigripes; assembly: GCF_022355385.1. Classification (NCBI taxonomy): domain Eukaryota; kingdom Metazoa; phylum Chordata; class Mammalia; order Carnivora; family Mustelidae; genus Mustela; species Mustela nigripes. The sequence continues at coordinate 71,074,361 of NC_081562.1, forward strand.
ATTAGTGCTCTCAAGGCCTTGTTCAAGTACAGCCGTACATACCAATTCCATTTGATAATGGAATTCTAGTGTTCGCACACAACCTTATGGGTTGGTGGATCATGAATACCCAGTTCATGATGACTACCTCAGGATGCTTGGTAACTGGGTGGCCCATGATATGTGGACATACGGCAATGCCCCCAATGACAAATAAGACTTAGAAAGTAAGCTTAAATCTTGGAAAGACAGAACTTGTAAGATAAGAAATTTCCCAAATATCAGAAGGGTTTTCTAAAAGTGATTTGCCAGCCAGAAAGTCCAAACAAATTTCTACCATCACCTATTCTTTGAATTTCCAACATCAGCTACAACCTTCTTCCAGGTTTAAACTTAATAGCACCCACTACAACAACAAAATACTATCAACTAATGTTAAACAACTACCCTCATATGAGAAAATCCCCTCACTCTTTGCCCTAAAATGGGGCCATTCTAAAGAATTATCAGTTTCTGCACCTACCTCCAAATTCAGGTTCTTTGAATGAAATTTCATCTTCCTTCAGCTTCATCTCAATTCCAACTTTATATTTTGTAAATTATGGGCCAAATTACTACATTAATTTGCTACCACCAAAATATACTATATACATACATGGGAATCAGCAATGAGAAAATGAGTCAAAATATATACATGAGCCAGCAAAGAAAATACGGACAGACACTACTTCTAATTTCTCTTCCCAAGTCCATGTTGGTATTTATGAACTCTGTATCAGTTGACTATGTTCACAATAATCCTGTATAACAAGCAATCACAAAATATCAGCAGCACATATTTGTTCCAGGAGTCTCGGTCACTAAGGTCAGCTGGTCTAGGCTGATCTCAACAGGGCAGTTTTGCTGCTCTCAGTTGGGATCATTTACATGTTTGTGGCTAATTTTGGCTTGAGGCGGCAATGCTCCATGTGGCTAGCAGATAAACCCAAACATGTTCTTTGCATGTCTATGACCAAGGTCCAAGAGCCCAAGTGGAAACGTGTGAAGTATCTCAAGGCTTAGTCTTAGAAGTGGCACATCACCACCTTTACCTCATTTTACTGGCAAAAGCAAAAGCAAGTCAGACAGTTGAGTTCAAAATCAAGGAGCAAAGGGTAAGAGGGAGGAAGCAGTGAAGAATACATGCTACCAAAGCTTTCTTCTATTACTTATTCCATGTTTCCCAAGGATCCTGGCCAGCCCCTGAGCAGGCTGGAGGTTTTGCCTGAGTGGTGAGGCAAACATCACCTCTGAAGGATCTGAGCCCTTAGTTGTCCTACATACATGAGATATTCCTAAGTTTCTATCCACTTTTTCTACTGGCCGTGGCTTCCCTTTTACAGAGTTTTAAAACATTAAATGTCTAATATATATTAAAGATGATACTAAGACACAAAGGACCCCAAGAAAGAATGGTCACAGAGGCAGAAAGTTTGAAAGTGTAGCTTCATTATACAAGAAAAAAATAATATTTCAAGAAGAAGATGATCAAAAGACAAGTAAGATGGAAACTTAAAAAGTATCTTTGGGTTTACCTACATGAAAGCCCTTAATGACTTCATGAAAGCTGTTTCCATGGAATAATGGAGGGGATGGCCAGAGAAAATTTATATAATGAAATGCATGGCTTATAAACTAGTTATACAGAAGAACTTAGAGACAAGCCAGTGTTCAGTTTACCCACCCACAGCGCCCCCAACCCCAGAACACGTGCCCCTATTCTTCCTTATCTCACCAACCGCACAGAGTTAGGAATTCGGATGGGATGTGGCAACATTTCTGCAACTCGTTCCCAAAGTACTATTCCTTCAGGTGCAGTGGGTCACAACTCACCCTCCTTCCTCTTTACCCAGGTTCCATCCTTCTCTTACAAACTTTTCTCAAAGTCATGGCATATGTTTTTCACCTTTCCAGTTTTTCCAGCATTAATACAATGTGTTTGATATTTGTCTTTTCTTTTAGACATTACACTCGAAATCTAAGAAGATTTCTATTTATGTATAACATACATCATATATTGGACATGATTACTAAATACATATATTTATCAATAATATATACATCTAAGCTACTTTATGCCTAAAACTCTTAAAAGTTTAAAATTTTTCAAATGATAAAACTATCAAGTGTTCTCTTCATGATTACTGCTATTTCTTTTTTTTTTTTTAAGATTTTATTTATTTATTTGAGAGAGAGAGCACGAGCAGGGGAGGGACAGAGGGAGGCGCAGACTCCCTGCTGAGCAGGGAGCCCAATGTGGGACTCGATCCCAGGACTCTGAGATCATGACCTGAGCCAAAAGCAGGTACTCAACCAGACTGAGCCACACAGGCTCCCCTGCTATTTCTTTTAGACACTTCTCCATCAAGACATAAGAAATGTATTTCCATCCAGCTTTTTCTACCAATACGATGATACGGTTTTTTAAACCATTTAACAATCATGTGAAAAGGAGGGACTAAATTTATAAATCTGTATGGAAGTTTTTATATAGAGAAGAGTCAGGTAATGTGAAGAAAATGTTATCATTCCAAAACCTAACTATGGATGATCTGTCATTACATAAATCTGAGCACTTGTGTTCCTTGAGGCCAAAGCACATTCATGTAATTTCTTCAGAAATAATTTAATATAGAAAAACAAATAGGCATTATCCACCTTTGGCTTCTCTGATTATCTAGCCTTGAAAGCTATTGCTTAATGTATAGGCTTTGTAGAAAAGAAGATAGTTAGCTTGCAAACACACAGCTGGCAACATGGAGTCAATCATCATGGTGTGGCTTCAACGTCATTATTATTTCTGAATAAATACTAATACTTTGATCCATCCTTTTAATGTCAGCAGAAATCCTTTTCTTTTTTTTTTTTTTTTTTTTTAAAGAAAGACAGCATTCGTTACAGGTATGAAAATGACAGTCAAACCTGAAACAACTGTATCCTAACTAAACCAAAATTTGAATTCACTCTTTTTTTTTTTTCCTTTAATGAGAATAAGGCAAAAACACAAGTGGCTGGCATCCACTGGAGCTTTCTATAAGCCAGCTCCCATAATAAGTGTTTTTTATTTTTAACTTACCTATTCTCTCTATGCTATGATGAGTAAGGGGCTGGTGGTTACTCCATTTTACAGGTTAGGAAAGCAAGGCTTAGGTAGATTGCCCAAGACACGCTTTTCTTAAATATCCCTGAATCAAATAGAACACTGAGTTTGCATGACATGGGAAGAATGTTGCATAACTATGAACAGTGTCGCTCTACCATAAACCCCCAGGAACATTTCCCCTACAATGCTGTCCTGTATACATTTTTTTATAAAGCTCTCCCATCACCTTAACATTGAAGAAAATTTGCTTCAGTGCAACTTATGTGGCTATTTTTATCACAAACGATATACTTCACTGTGTATATGACAGTAAGATTTTTATAATGTATGTCATGGAACAAGTTCTAAGTAATTTTATATCTTATAATCGGAATTTCTTGACACATCTTTAAACTATACCTCAATGTTGGATTTAAAGAACATTTTTAATCTCAGTATTCTGCAATAAGATATCTTTTGCCATGAATATCAATATACTTGTTTCACATACATCCCTTTTTCTTTAAAATAAAAAAAGCAGTCTGAAGGATCCCGAGACATATGTTTTAAATGAAATGCATGCTGGTGTTCTTGATATTTTATTTTAACATGCTCCCTAAACCTTCCTATCACTACCATCACCTAATCAGATATTCTTCATTTTTAGTGTCCTCCCATATTACCCCCACTTCCTGGAAGTTTGCCAGATTCTCACAGACTTTCAGAATTGACAAAACACACTGTGAAAAATGTCTTAACAATGTGCAAAGTTTTTCATGTATTTTATTGAAATATGTGCATATTACTTACAATATTGCTTAATAAGACATAAAACTGGAAAGTGTTCAAAAGTTAAAGCCCAGGCTGCTGTCACCATCTTCATTCTTGCAAACTTAAATTTCTTTTGTTAAAGAGAAAGGAAAAAGGGAAATAAATCTGGAGTTCACAAACTATCCCTCCTAGATACTTAAAAAAATAAATTAATAAATAAATAAAGACTTCAAAATCAACCCAAACTACCGATTTCCTCATCCACTGAGGTCTTGCCAAGACTACCCCCCTTCCTCTATGTCTCTCAGGTGAGGTGCAGAGGGAAAGAAAGCAACTCAGTTCCACTGCACAGTCAGTGACTTTCAGCCAGCATGAATTGTGGAGGATATTAAGTCTAACCCCTTTACTTTATAAATGTGGAAAAACAAAGGCCATCCCTTTCCAGAGCCAGTGGAAGAATCAAGAGAAAAATGTATCCCGATCCCATTCCAGGTCTTTTTCTTTCATGGTGCATGACTTCCTTCAGATAGATGTAGTTCTAGGTATAGACCACTGCTTTCATTGCTGACTGAATTATCTGTATTGTCCCCATTTTGGTAAGCTAATAAAGAACTTAAATTAAGCTAATAATTGCCAATTTCAGTTAAGCCTGCACCCTTCAAGGTTTTCCCTAATGTCATAAAGAAAATAAGATAGTTTGTTTTTTAAATATATAATAGATAATGGTAATTCATAAATTAAAATACAGGATCAACAAAAACGAATACAACAAAGGGCCAAATGTGTTGGCCTGGGAGCTCCTGGGTGGCTAAGTGCATTAAGCCTCTGCCTTAGATCAGGTCATGATCTTGGGGTCCTGGGATCAAGCCCTGTATCGGGCTCTCTGCTCAGCGGGGAGCCTGCTTCCGCCCTCTCTCTCTGTCTGCATCTGTGATCTGTCAAATAAGTAAATAAAATCTTAAAAAAAAAAGAAAAAAGATGTGTTGGGCTGGTGTGGATTAGATAGGATAAGACATAGATAATGAATTCTATAGTTTCAATAATGAAGGCTCAGATTTGGCTCTGAGATCTCGGTGGCCACAGGAAAAAGGGAAATCTACTGTCTGAGTTTCATTCTCCTTGAGGAAAACAAAGGTTCTTATAAAACTAGATTTAAAATGAACATTATTTTTTATAACTAGTAAAAATTATAAGTACCCTTAGAAAGCATCTAAAACAATTTGTAATAAATTTTGATTGTTCACAACTTCGTCCATTTAACCACCTGAGCCAAGTAAACTACATCCCAATAGGATGGCTCTCCACTAAACAGCTCTTAAAAATCTAAACTTATTTCCTTATTCTACTTCTTTATCTTCCTTTCTAAAAAGAGAAATCTCTCTTCCTGAGTTCTTTTCAGAGCATACATTCTTCTTCATGTTGAAAGTCCGTTTAGAATAGATGATTGTACACACATACACATACACATACACACACACACAATGCATATATGTCAGAATCATAGTTTTAGAGTTGACTGAATCTTACCTGTTTTAGTACAACTCATTTGTTCCACAGATAGGAAAAAACATAACCAAAAAAGCATAATATTCTACCCATTGTTCCAGAATTAATTAATTTAAAAGCACCTAGGAAATATCTTTTCTCTCTCGGTGCTGTAAAACTTTGTAAACTCAGACTTAGACTAAAAGCAACTGCTTAGCTGTTTTCCAAATGATATCAGTATAAAAAAAAAAAAAAAAGCAGTCTGAAGCAGGGTTACCAAGAATGTGGCCAAAGACAGTATAGTACTATGTTTTCAAGATATTAATGGTTATTTCATTGTGTATATTTTTTCTGAGGGGACAAATAACACACAACAGTTTGAACATGGGTGCGATTTAACAATCAGTCTTTTCTGTCTTTTCTATTTCTCAGTATGATCATCAGCAAGGTATTTAAGTACTTTTTTAATGACACTGTTGATCATGGTACTCTTATTCTTAATACTGAAATTCTCACGTATCAACAGAATGCATTGTAATCTCAGTTACAAGCTAGATGAGGTATATCTTTGAAAAGATCCTGAGTAGCTCACAGAATTGCCATTAAAAGGACATTTTGGAACAGGGAAAGAAATACGATTTCGAGGAATATAGCCAAAGTGACCTCACAAACCAGTCTAGTGAGGCATAGATGCACAACTGATATTTGCCACAGTACCCTGGACCTTGGCATCACTGCATTTTCTGCCGCCACCATCAGAATGAATTCTCTGTGGTCCCTGCTTCATTGCATCAGCTGCTCCCAATTCAATGTTCAAAACAAGTGTATCCAAATGTCAATTCTCCTGTACCTTAGCAGCGAAGGAAGATGAGAAAGCAGCAAGTGGCAATTCTGACTCCATAGTAGGAGGTGGAATACACCTTCCACCAAGATTCTTAAAGTGGGAAATCCCCCCAGTAAAGCAGTGGGGTTCTGGTGTACATGACTCATGATAATCAAATAATCAAATCTCATCCAAAATCCCATAATCAAATCTTCTCATTCAATGTTCTAATTTTATTAACAGAACATTATTTTTTTATTTTTATTTTTATTTTTATTTTTAAATTTTCTTATAGAGAGAGAGGAAGAAAGGTTGGAGAGGGGAGAGGCAGAGAGAGAGCTATTAGGAGAGAAAATCCCAAGCAGGTTCCATGCCTGGAACAGAGTCCCCACGCAGGGCTCTATCCCACAACTCTGAGATCATGACCTGATCCAAAATCAAGAGTCTGATGCTGAACCAATTGAACCACACAGGTGTCCCAACAGCAATATTATTAATAGCACTGACAAAAATATTGTTAATTGATAGTGGTCAGTCTTGGAGGAAAAAAAAGCAGGTTAATAAATCACCTTGTCAGTCACTCTTCAAAATGAAAGTAAACTTTATATTCATTCACTTTACCCAGATTATGATTCTTTCTGTGAAGACAAAATTTTCCTCATGAATAAAAAGAAAAATACAGTTTCAAGTTTAAAATTTTCAACCAGTATCTTCTAGTTGCCAAGTTAACATACATCTGTGTGGTAGAGATAACTTCAAAGATTTTTCCCCATTTCATTAAAAATTGTCATTAAAATGAAATTCAAATAAATACCAAGATTTTTTTTTTCACTGAACACACTGAGGAATATGTTTTTCTGAAGAAGAATATTCTGTCTGAGCAATCCAATCACTTCTGACGTATCAAGAATCCACAGGTCTGGGATGGGCTGCCCCAGCCATAGGTTTGCCTATCTAATCAGTAACATGTTTGGTGAAGGGGCACCTGGGTGGCTCGGTCAGTTGAGCATCCAACTCTTGATCTCAGCTCAGCCCTTGATTTCAGGGTCATGAGTTTAAGCCCCACTTTGGGCTCTCTACATGCTGGGTATGGAGCCTACTTAAAAAAAAAAAAAAAAAGTTTGCTAAAAACTAACATCTTCTTGAAATTTTCCTGAACAGCTATGACAATGACATATATGACAATGTCATAATATGATGAAGTTGACAAAACCTTTTCACAATGAAGAGAGCCATCTATGCAATGAACTCACCCCTTGGTCTTCTACCAATGCCTTATTCATGGTATATCCAGGAAATTATGGACTTCTCTGTTAGACTTCTTTATTAAATATCGGAATTATTATTTGTTGTTCCATTGATAATTCATTTAAGTTTGGTGGCTTCTAGTTGCTCATTTGTACGATGAGGTCGGTAACTTCTATTTTATCAGGTCATGGTGAGATTTAAACACAGCCGAGTAAGGGTGCCGGGCTGGATCCGCTGGTAGAGTTGATGGGACTCTAGATCTTAGGATCCTGAGTTTGGGCCCCCATGTTGGGTGTAGAGATTACTTTAAAAAATTAAATAAACAAAGGACACAAACAAACGGAACTGAGTATTTAAAACATAACGCCCTTCACAGCATCAGCACTCAATCCATGCCGCTACCCTTGCCCATCTTGACAAAAGATACTGAAGGTCCTGAAGGCCCCTATCGAAATGCAAGTGTTTCCTGTCGATGGGAAGTGGGCATGGAGTAGAAGCAGAAGGAAAGGGAGGGACTGAAATGTGAAAAGGCAGAGAGCATGGGGTGTAGGCAGGCCTGTTTGAGGACTTGGAGACACTGAGGGACACAGGAGGGATGGGAGACGTGTACAGAGCTAGCAGCAAGTTCTTGGCAGAATTAAGTTAAGAAGTTAAGAAGAAGAGAAAAAAGACACTTAAAACAGGATCAGTCCCTAAAATAGGTAATAGGTAGGCCTCACTAAGCTTACCAGATCCCTACACAGACTAGAGCAAGAAAACAAGAATTTAATCTCACAGGTACAATACATTCCTCAAGATTTAATTCAAATAAAAGCATTTCCCATGCCACACCCAGCTATAAAAACGTAAAGGTTTGGAAATTTAATCAAAATTTGGTAATTAGGCAGATAACAAACCTTGATAGCAATCCCTAGATCATAATTTCACTCTGCTTTCTTGAATAATTTTCGAGAAGGCATATTATATGCTTTCCTATGAAACAAGTATCATTTCTCTTTCAAAAATATTTTCTTTAAAGTATCCAAGTATCAAGAGGGTCAAGTAGCTTAATCTTTGTGATACAGAATTTACTGAAATGAACAAAAGAACAAAAGTCCCAGTTGAGTGGAACAACTTAACTACCAAACTTCGGCACCCATTTTGACAAGGTGGTCTCTTTTTTTCTAATAAATGTGATCAGCATTCAAAGACATCACCATGATGGCAAATTATATGACTGGAGTTTTTCAAGCATTTTTTTCAATTTGAAAATATGGAACTATAAAAGAATTTAAACATCCTAAATATATTATTGAGCATTCATTTACATATACTTTCTAAGCCACAAAAGAGGGAGATAAGGGCTTGATCAGAATCAGAAATTGAAAACATTTATTTTAACTTTCATCATTACCTCACTTTTGGCTTTTTTGTGTATAGCTTTGTCCAATTTACTCAATTCATTTGGTCATTTTATATCTTGTAAAATCACCAAATTTCTGTGTTACTGGAGATACCTTATCTTTAATGACTCAAGAGAAATTTTACTAGAGTAATAGTTATAAAATGATTTGAGGGCTTTCATTATTTGAATGCTATGTTTTATTAGAAACTTTATTTATGCATTTAGATTTTCTGATGGAACAAACTCAAATATGTGTACCTAAAAAAATGCAGAACTCTAAGGCCTTTTGAGTTAACACAAAGCAATTTTTTCCAATAATATTTAATAGTCTCCATTTCTTTTCAAGGAATAATACTGCCATGAGCATTTTTTGTGATATTTCATCCACTAAAGTAAAAACTTATGGCAGTTTAATTCCCCAAATAAAAAGGGGCTGCTGTAAACATACTTGAGCTACCAGGAAGCAGATGGTTTTAATTATCTACATAAAAAGCTATTTATATTGGGAATTTGAAAAAAAATCTAGAAACAATACTCATTGTAGAAACATACATTTTAATTAATTTGGGCTTTAAATAAGAATAAGGAGTGATTATTTAGTATTAACTAAAGTCAAACTGACATTAAAGGTTAGATATGGAAACCCTGAGTGCCTCTATGGCAAAAGCTCTGAAGAAGTGCAGTTGCATATGTAATTGTATATTTGATCTCATATGAATAAATTGAGGGGAAAAGGATTACTTGAAATCAGCACAAGCCCGCTTGTATGATAATATACAATAATAGCCTTGTTTGAGCCAAAAGATAAATATGCGTATTATATACCGTACCAACTATCCCAAATATTGCATCTAGGAACAGTCATTGGGACCTCAGAACCAAGGGCTAATCATGCTGGATGTCATTTCATCCTCCTTTCCCACAGATTCTTTTCTTTCTGATTAGGATATAGTGCAGGGTAGTAGTTAAGAGCAAACCATCCCTGCGTGTAGGGTTGCTAGATTTAGCAATAAACCTATAGGAAATTCAGCCACATCTGAGTTTCAGATAAAGATATTTTTTAGCTTAAGTATGTCCCTTGCAACACTGGGACATACCTTATCCTTAAAACATATTTGTCCTTTATCCAAAATTCAGATTTAATCGGATGTCCTGTATTTCATCTGGCGATCCTAACTTTTCCGTCTCAGTCACATGTTAGCTATGTGAATCTGGGCAAGTTATTTAATGCCTCTATGCCTCAGCCTCCTTATCAGTACAATGAAGATGATAATAGGACCTAACTTTCACGTTTCTTTGACAATTAAATGACTTAATTTCTATAGAACACTTAGAATTGTGCTTAGTGTATAGTGAGTGCTATATGTTTTGTTAAATAAATATTCCTGCCTTGAAGGAAACATTAAGTCAAAAAGACAACTTTAGAGTCTGAGTGGAAATGTCTTTTGCATTATTATCCTTACTTTTTTTTAAATATTTTATTTATTTATTTGATAGAGAGAGCATGAGCAGAGGAGCAGAGGGAGAGGGAGAAGCAGACACCCTGTTGAGCAGGGAGCCCAGCTCAACTCCCGGGGACACCATCCCAGGACCCTGGGATCATGACCTGACCAGAAGGCAGATGCTTAACCGGCTGAGCCACCCAGGCGCCCCTTGCCATACTACTCTTGAAAATATGTGTGTGTTAATTATAGGTACACGTTCCTCCAATCTTCCTCCACCACCACCCTCCATTTATTCTCCTATCACCACCCAAATTTATTCACCCTCCTTTGCTCTCCTGCCATTCACTGGCTCCCTCCCTAAGTCATTGCTGATGCTCTGGCTCTAGGAAAGTCACCCCTGACCCCTTGGGAATGCATAGCCCTTGACTACTCAAGTGGCTCCCTCTGCAGAACAGCCACGTATAACCAGAACTGGATGAATACAGAGCAAGCATAACTCAAAAGAAGGTGGCTGAAAAACCCATTTGAAATTGAGACCCTTAGCTGTCACACCAAGATAGATATTTAACCATGTTATGTGAGCATTCTCAGGGAACCCATATTTCTCTCTGGTGCTAATTCTTTCCTGCTTGATCTCCCAACAGGAAGCTATATTCTCATCCCACTGGTGGGGGGGGGGGGTGCGGGGAATTGGCCAACTGCTACAACTGAAGCATAAAAGAACACATAAGCAGAACAGCAGGCACTGGAGGGAGTGGGGGCAAACTCAGGACTTAATAAGGAGCAGAGCGGTCAATCAGGACAATATGCAAATAGTATTAGGAGACTACCTGGGAGGGAGAAGAACCGATTCAAAAGTCTAAGAACAAGGCTTGATTCTAAAAGTCAATTTTAGCAATGTTTTCTAAACTTCTAAATCCCATTCAGGACTCCATATTAGTTTCCTAAGGCTACCATAACAAATTAACCACAAACCATGTGGCTTCACAATAGACACAGTTGTTCTCTCACAATTTCAGGGGCCAGAAGTCCAAAATCAAGATTCAACAATTTCAGATCCTTTTGGAGACCCTAAGGGAGACTCCATTCCAAGCCTCTCTCCTAGTCTCTGGTGACTGTGATTCTCCTTGGCTTAGGGGTGCTCCTCCCAATCTCTGCCTCCATCTTCACACACCCTTCTTCCTTGTGTCCCTGTGTCTTCTTGTCTGTCTCTCTTAAAAGCCCACCCTAATCCAGGATGATCCCCTTGTAAGATCCTTACTTTAATTACATTACAAAAGCCCTTTTTCCAAATAAGGTCACACTGTGAGGTTCCTGATAGATGCTTCTTTTTAAGGGAGTGAGGGGTAAGAAATAGTGAAATAGAGAAATAGTGAAAAACTCACTATTAACAGGTAACTAATAAGCCTTAGTTCATTTTTAGTCATTCTCAAGAAATCATTCTTAATATCTTCAAAATTCTTCCAATTATCCAGCTCCCCCTAATCCCAGCACAAAGGGTGTTATAAAATAAATAATGACAAGAATGTGGTGCCCAGAGTCAGAACTGGGTAAGTAGAATAATTCAGAGAAAAGCTGTCTTACCCACACTTTTTTCTAAGTGTGGTACAAGCTACCAGCGATATTCTGGAAACAGCCCAAGGAAACAGCCCTAGGCTAATAATTTTAACTTTCACCTTTAAGACTGATTAATTGCCAGACATTAAACCAGGAGAGGTGTTCCTTTCTATTAAGACTTTGTGTTTTTAGAGCAGTTTCAGGTTCACAGCAAAATTGAGGGGAAGTTACTGAGATTTCCCATAGAACCTCTGTCCTCACACATGTACTCTTCCTCCATTATCAACCTCCTACAACCGAGCATTATGTTTATTACAGTTGAGGAACCAACATTGATCACCCATCATAATCACCCAAAGTCTATGTTTACATTACTGTTCACTCTTAGTATACACTCCATTTGTTTGGACAAATATATAATGACATATGTCCATCATTATGGTATCATACAGGATATTTTCACTGTCCTAAGTATTCCTTGCTGTTCAACCTATTCATCCCTCCCTGCCCCCAAACCCCAGAACTATTGATTTTTTTTTTTACTGTCTCCATAACAGTTTTGCTTTGAGAATTTGTTTTTAGTATTTTATATAATGCTTACAGCCACACTATAATGTAGGTATTATCTACACTTTGTAAATGACAAAGTCAGGATATGAACCTATATCTTTCTGACACATACATCCATGTGTTCCCTTAATACACTGCCTCCCAGTCCCTCCTACAATGTCGAAGAGTATATTCTGGATACAGAAACCCCTCTGGTTATGAGGATCCAGTATTCATTTGCCAGCCACATTATTCTTCTTTTTATCTTTGCAATATGTAGCCAAGTGCTACATGCTTAGTGTGCTTTGTATAAATAGATGACTTGAGTGCAAAATAAAAGGTCCTGCAACAAACCTGGACTAACTAATTAGGATGAACCCAATTCATTATGTAATACTAAGAAACTAGTTGCAAACTTCTGCAAATGTCTGAGAAGTTCAATTAGATAGAACGATGAAATTTTCACAGTAAATACCTAAAGTCTGGTCAGACAACCTTCAAGGGCTAAAACTTCTGACTCACAAAAGTATCTTTTCCTAAAAATGCAAAGGAAGCAACAAGAAGACAGCTGTGTTGATTCAGTTTAAGTAACAAGGCCATGCTGTTTCGAATACCATTTAAAGGTAGACCATATGAAACTCAGTATTTATACATTGCAATGCAGATTTTGTGGTTATTAAAGAAAAGTACCATAATTCTTTAAATTTCACAGATTATTCTCCATCCATCCATCAAAATAACGTTTTAAACTAACTCTTGGGTTGAATCACTATGTTGTACAACTGAAACTAACATAACATTGTATATCAACTATAATCAAATAAAAATATAAATTAAAAAACTGATATAAAAAAATTAACTCTTCATCATTCAAAGGTAGTTTATCCCATTTATCTAGACCCTTGGCTTCTCCTCTTTATTAGTCATGACAATCACTATGAGTTTTGCATTAAAGAGCAAAAGGGACATGAAAATAGACATAAACATCAAACCAAACAATTTGGATAGTAATTGGTAGTTCATACGGAAAATTTGGTGGAGAAAATGACAACCACCACCACAAAGTAAAACATTGATCAAAAGTTGGTTTTGGAAATTCCCAGATGTTCTCTATCTGCGGTCTCTCTCTGCTCCTTAGTACTCTACCACATCAGGAAATGGAAGAATACTTCATTTTTGTTCTTACTAACCACAATAAAGAAAAATATCAGGGATTTCCACTATTATGTATATCACAAAATTTTGAAAGTAATAAAATCTAAAGAATATGTTATGCACTGTTTTAGCTGCAAAAGTACAATCATGAAATAATAACATTATTCTGTAGAAGAATAATGACGAGTTTTGTCTCCTGTAACTCTCTATGAACCCAATCAGCTATATTTCTAAGCCAGGAATTGCTAGAGTTTAGAAAGATTTTGTACAGATTTTGTTTCTATTCATTTTAATATGTTTGTAGGGGATTTTCAGGGAATTGAAAGTGATTCACCATAAACAGCAAGGAGTTGTGAAGCTATGTAACTTATCAGTATAACTAAGGGGTCTTTGTTTCCCAAGGCCAATAGTAGAGATGAGAAAGGTGAGGAATCAACACTGACACATTATAATCACCCAAAGTCCACAGCGGGTGGGAGATGGAGCCTAGTGACAAGAACTAGACACTGTTAACTACGAAAATACATGTTCTTTGATCCTCTTGAGTTGCCAACAACACCTGACCTATGCTCATTTGTCCATTCATTGCTGAATGAAGTATATACTGGCCCCAGATTCTAGTTGTATTGGACATCTTGCCCACGTTGCCAAGAGCTGCTGAAGTCACTAAAACATGGTAATCAAGACAATTACAGAGGTATTGGGTTACAAAGATTTAGCTACATAATAAATATCTATCAATAGCAAATTAATGTATACAATGGAATACTATAAATTCAACTTTAAAGTGATGCTATACAAGGGGTGCCTGAAGGCCTTTGCCTTCAGCTCGGGTCATGATCCTGGTGTCCTGGGATCCCCAAGTCAGGCTCTCTGCTCGGACAGGGAGCCTGCTTCCCCCCGCCCCCCACCTGCCTCTATGCCTGCTTGTGATCTCTCTTTCTGTCAAATAAATAAATTAAAATTTTTAAAAAATTTTTTAAAAAATTTTTAATGATGCTATACAAGATATGTAACATGAGAAAAAATTACGACACAGTATTAAGTAAAATTTAAAACCATATTAAAATATAATCTCATTGTTTAAAAAGAATATGTGATATATAAATACATATTCCTTAAATACTAAAAGGATATACCCAAAATTCTAATAATGTTTTTCCTTGTAGCGGTAGAAATACAGAAATTTATACATTCTAAATATTTCTGATAGACGGAATAACACTCTCTTTCACCCCACACGCCTAAAAGATATTCGTGTTCTAATCCTGTAAACTTCTAAATTACTTTACAGATGTGATTAATTTAAGCTATTTTGAGATGAGATCATCCTGGATTGTCTGGGTCCTTATAAGAGGGAGGCACAATGTGGGGGAGAGTCAGAAAAGGAGATGTGGGGGCACCTGGATGGCTCAGTGGTTGGGCCTCTGCCTTTGGCTCGGGTCATGCTCTCAGAGTCCTGGGATCAAGCCTCACATCGGGCTCCCTGCTCAGCAGGGGAGCCTGCTTCCCTGCCTCTCTCTCTGCCTGCCTCTCAGCCTACTTGTGATCCCTCTCTCTCTCTGTCAAGTAAATAAATAAACAAATAAAAATCTTTAAAAAAAAAAAAGAAAGAAAGAAAAAGAAAAGGAGATGTGATGATGGAAGCAAACATCCAAGTGAGGAAGCCATAAGCCAAGGAAAGCAAGCAGCCTCTAGAAGCTGGAAATGACAAAGAATAAATTCTCCCCTAGAGATTCAGAAGGAACACAGTCCTTGAATTAAATAAACTGTAACCTCCCAGCTCCATAAGCAACAGCTTGAACTGTGGTATGTGCTAGCCTTCACATATACTCTCCTTGTGGCATACTGAATTCATTCATAATAGTATTAGATGAAAGGATACCAAGAGAAACAGAAGTCTCGGTATGAACATAAAGGCAATAAATAAGAGCCTTGTATGTTATTTCATCCTATGCCTACTTCCTCTTGGCCCACACCCCACCCCATCACTACTACCCCCAGTCCCATTTAATTCTGGTAAGTACTGTAATAGCATTTTCTGCTGTAGTGACTTTCATGTGTTTAAGTTTCTGTTCTATTTTGTTTTGTGTGCAGGAGTACTTACTGTTTTTTTATTTATTTGAGACTGAGACAGAGAGAGCATGAGCAGGAAGGCACAGAGGGAGAAGGACAGGCATTCTCCCTGAGAGTGGGAGCCAGACCCACATCTTGATCCCAGGACCCTGAGACCATGACCTGTGCCAAAGTTAGATGCTTAACCCACCCAGCCACCCAGGTGCCCCTGTGGGGGAGTAGTTTTTTTAAGTTCAAGTATCTTTGCTTTGCATTTGGACATCTTTCTCCCTAATCCATGTGGCCTGCCTCTTTATACTTCTATCTAATACAAATTATTATCCCATAAATCAATAGTATACATAAATTTCATATATTTGTAAAAGGTAAAACTTTATCCTTAAGGAGTTGACAATCTATTAGAGAACCCACAAAGAGACATACAGCAAGACAGAGATCTTAGATCCCAACTCCTAACCCAATTCTAGGAGATCCCAGAAGGTACATCAGAGAAAAATGATCACTGAGCTCTACAGAGCCTGAGAAATGTTGATAAGTCTAAATTTGGTTAAATGTAATTGAAACAATTCTCAAATTTTTGCTGTCACCTATTATAACACAAATAACACTGGCTCAGAGCCTCTATAGCTCATGACGCACTGTCTCACCCAGCATTCTCTCAAACGCCTTGTAAGTGAAGTGAAACCACATCTCTTACTGTTATCCTTATTGAATACTTCTGAAAAGAGAGCAGATCAGTTAGATGAGTTGACCAGGGAAACACAACAGTCGCTAACACAAATTCCCTTACCATCACACTACTTCCTAAGAAAAGGAAAACAGTTTAAATGAATCATTAGAGACTACATCATGACTTAAGGAGAAATATGTCCCATCTCTAGAAAAATACTTCAAAACGGTATTCAGCTGCTCGCCGACAAACATCACTGCCATCTGACAAAACTGTCGAAAAGTAAGCAGTAGAAAAGTAGATTCAGTCAAATTAAATGTAATTAACTAATGCCAAATCACAAGTTTTCCATGTGAAAGCTAAAACTAAAATGACAAAATTAAAGCTACATTATTTTTTAAAGCTAAATTATTTTCAATAATTATTTTGAATCAGGTACTCTTTCTGCCACCTCTAATCTCCAATGATTGCCAGTCGAAAAAAGAAAAAAAAGAATAAAGGAAGATGTTTTTGAAAGATATGAGAATTTTTGCCCTAACAAAACACAAAATCATGATCCCCAAAAGCAGGTAAGTTATTTAGAATGATATTTTAACAAAATTTCTATATGGGGGGAAAAATGTCTATATGGAACGATTTCAGTATCAGTTTTGGCTGAGAACTCTTCCCAAATCCAAAATGAGGGACAAGACCAGCACATAATAAAGACGGTCAAAACCCTGCTTTACAACAATTAGTCCTTCACCCATATCAAGTTTACATTAAGAAAAATTAACCAAAATTTGGAGTTAGAGAAAAAGATGACTGTGTGGCCTTTCAAAGTCATAGAAAGGCATGGTCTACCAAGACTGTTCAGTGGTTATCTGACACTCTACAGTAGAAGTCAGCAATTTTTTTTCTGTAAAAGGCCATAGAGCAAATATTTGGGGCTTTGTAAGCTATATATGGTCTCTATCTATATGTGTATATCTGTATATCTGTATGCTATATGTGGTAGCATCTCAGTTACTCAATTCTGCCACTACAGGGTGAACACAACCATAGGCAATACTTAAAAGAATGGAAGTGACTATATTCCAATAAAATTTTATGTACACAAATAGGTCTGGAGGTGCCTGGGTTGCATAGTCGGTTGAGCATCTGACTCTTGGTTTCAGCTCAGGTTGTGATCTCAGTGTCATTAGATCAAGCCCAGCATTGGGTTCCACATTCAGCAGAGAGTCTACTTGAGTTTTTCCCCTCTCCCTCTACCTCTCCCACTCATGTGCTCACTCTCTCTCTCTCTCTCCCTCTCTCAAATGAATGAGTGAATGAATGAATGAATGAATGAATGAATTTTTTTAAAAAAATAATCTGGCTTCATTGGAACTGCAGATTATAGTTT
Source organism: Mustela nigripes (assembly GCF_022355385.1). Classification (NCBI taxonomy): domain Eukaryota; kingdom Metazoa; phylum Chordata; class Mammalia; order Carnivora; family Mustelidae; genus Mustela; species Mustela nigripes. The sequence continues at coordinate 71,092,008 of NC_081562.1, forward strand.
GCCTGCCTAGGGAAAGGTAACTTTCCTCTTTACTATAGCTTGTGACCCAGAACCTGTGAAATGAGACATTAATTTGTAGAAGAGTGATAAGCTGAAATGATCTGCCTGGTAGGAAAAATAACCCTGGAGGGTCATGTTTCGTTGGTCTGCAGGACATTAGCCAGTTTTACATCTAGCTTTTGTTTCTTGTTTCGTCCTTCCTTCTTTCACCACCATATCATACTTACATACTTCAGTATCTCTTATCTTCAAATGGCCCATCCCAACTCTTCATCATTCATTTATGAGTCATCTAAATCATTGGCATGTGTTCACTGCATATTTGTAGAAGCAATATCCTTAAGTTTTTGAAAAGTATACTTTGACACGTATGAAAGGGTAAAGTAGGAACCTGGAGAACATGCCTTTGAGGAAAGTTAGCTTGTGAGTACACCATGAACCTCTTTGACTGAAGGTACATAAGCCTGCTCCTCCCCTCAAGCCTAGAGAATGGGCTTCCTTAGGGTCCTTGAGAGTGCTTGATGTGAATTTTCCCACAGCACAGGGAACACAGTGAGCTGATATTTGACTCATCCCTGTAAAGTCTAGAGGGAAAGTGATCGTGACTTGCTGGCTGCTCTGCTGTTGGAGGGAAGAGACCTGGCAGCACTGGGATGCCATATCCACCCAAGGTTTGTCAGGACAAAGAAAGCTGAAGTATTCTGTGCTTTTCAGATGTGAGCTATGCAAGAAGGAGCTAGGCTGGAATTTCCTTCCATTCAGTTGAAGAGACACCTCCAGGCCCCTTCCTATACCTAGGAGGTAAGAAAAGAGTTGACAATGAACTGGCCAGAGTCAAGGGCTCCGGGGTGGGGGAGAGGGGAGCGGATTTCCAAAGAACTCGTAAAAAGCATCCTAAGAGAAAGAAGTGCAGAGGGCTCATATGACACAACAGGACCAGTCAGGTAAAACCTTTTCTTCTCTGTTTGGTTCCTCATTTTCCTGTTACAATTCCAAGAGGGCTGGAAAAAAAAAAAAAAAATAGCCTAATGGGTGAGGGGTAGAAGGAGAAATTAAAACTCTAGGCAGGGAAACAGAAAAGAAGCTGGCCATGCTTTTCTAACTACAGGCAGCCAGTGCTCAGACACAAGCTGGGGGAGAGCGGAAACTCTGAATGAAATGGCACATTCTGATTATTTCACTGGGCTGAGCATATTAATTACTAAACTGAAAATACAGTGATCAGAGCAACCATTATTACCAAGAGTGACCAGAAAGAAAGTCTTCAGACTCTCCTAAAAAAGGAGGTTTGCCAGACAATAAGGAAAAGAAATAGGCGTGGTTTCCTGATGACATCCTCTTGCCCCCAGGACTGTCAACATGTATCAATCACCCTTAGAGGGAAGTGAGAGGGGAAGGTGAAAATCTAGCTTCCCCATGGGGAAAAATAAGCACTCAAAGACTTTCTCACTTGGAAGTCACTTTGCTTTGCCTGGAGATCAGGAAGAGAGAATTTAGCCTTTATAAATCATTAGGGAAAGGGAACAAATGAAAATCAAGATAGGTTCTGAGTGACTGCATTTAGCATGGGAGATTCCATCGGAGTTCCTTCTGGTTTGGGCTTTGTTGTGTTGTGTGGTTTTTTGTTGTCGTTGTTTGTTTTGTTTTTTGCTAAAGAAAATTTTCTCAACCATAGTTTAATTGGTGTTATCAGGGCACAGTTCTTACAAATTTATTTTAGACCTAAATTAGTGATTTTTTTTTTTAAGTTAAGTACATATGCCAGCTGAGAGGCCATTTTATAACTTTAAGATTTGCTTAATTTTCTAGTAAGAGGTGTAGATGAATGATTCTCAACTAAGGGCGATTTTGCTACCCAAGGGGCATTTGGCAATATCTGGAGACAGTACTGGTCATTACGACTTAGGTGATCCTGCTGATATATAGAGAGTAGAGACCAGGATGCTACCAAAACATCCAACAATGGACAGGTCAGCCTTCCACAGCAAAGATTATGGACTATGAAATGTCAGCAGTGCCGAGGTCAAAGAAAAACCTGATAAAAACTGGTCTTCATAAACTGGACACGTTCAACTGTTTTCAAGCATGGAGACAAAACAGAGTCATATCCTCCTGTGAGTTGCAGATTACAATATGAGCTAATATAAGATTTTAGAGTCTTAAAACTTCTAGTCTAAATCTCTCTTTTTTTTAGTTTTCTTTTCAGGCTGAGTTTCATTTAAGGTAAATGCTTATATTCCCATTTTTTGTTAAATAAATATGTTACAAACATCCAACTGTTTATGTGGATCTAATCCTTAGTTTTCTTTATCTAACCCATTTTTATCCCCTACTGTTCTGAGAATTTATATGCTGCCAACTGTGTAAATGCTTCTCACATGTTCATCACATGCTTAATTTTCAAGCACTTCTCAGAGAAGATGTTCCCGAACAGATACTCTCCTTTCCACTGTTTACTGCCTTTCTACATAAATAACAGATTGCAGTAGTGATATCACTGGATCTGGTAGGGGGAAAAAAACACCAATAATAATGTTTTTCTTTTCAGTCAGTCTATTAGCAGTATGTGTGCCTTTCCCATGAGCCATTTTTGCTACCCATTACCAGAGCTACCATCAAAATTATCTTTGATTTTAAAAATAACTCTTTTTCCTTCAGAATCCTGGCTGTCATTCATTAGGTTGGAAAAATTATTTATGTTTTTTATTATTGATTTAGATTTATACCTTCTAATGTTTGTGGTAAGAGACTAACTCATTATGATCTCTGGTATATCATTACATTCTCAAGTTTCATAGAATTGAGAACAAACAATAGTATTGAGATGTGTATCTTTTTTGTATATAATATATAGATGATAGATAAATGATAGATGACAGATAGATGATAGATGATAGATAGATAAAAGAGTTTGGGGAAATTTCTCAAATTTTAATTCCCAAATTTCAAATATGTTTTATGTTAAAACTTACATGTATATAAGGGGAAATAATTTCATTTTTTTTCTGACTTAGCTACAATTAATTCAAGACATAAAATCATGGATGTCAAGATGCCTGCAGAGCATTTTTATCAATCTAAACCTATTTCTTGAAATCCAAATGTTTAAATGGACCGCTTATTCTAAAGATTCAAGTTCTTTTCTAAAAAGAAGGACATGGTTCAATTCTGCTGAGAAGCATAAATAATTTCCTAAGGCAACATTGCTCTTAAAGGTCAACTAGCCAATGTCCAGAGTTATCCTCTTTTCTGTGGCTGGCCAACAGGCAGCCAGATATATCTTTCTCCCCTCCTCACACTTGCAGTTACCAACTTTCTGCCTCTCTCCTTCCTTACTTTTTCTCTGGCCCCTCAAAGCATTTATTTAATTTATTGGATGTATTATTTTAACTTTTGATTGAATTTATTCAATAGTCATTGAAATTAGTTTTATATTCTGTTTAACAATTTTTACCCCAAATTCCAAGCTTGTCGAGGCTGCTGCTATTGTTCGTAGTGGAAAGAATTTGGTCCTTTAGTAAGAGCCGTAAAGCTGAGATGAATAGCAAGAAACAGATACAGATAATGAAACACTTCCACTCACCCAGGATTCATCAACTGCTTCTATTTCTGCTGTTGGCATATGCCTTGCTACTCATCCGCTATAGATTGCAAAGCAAGACGTTGCATTTCTATACTCCAGTTTTTCTTAACATTTAGAGATTTTGAGTCTTGTGTAGAAGGAATGCAGTTTAATTAAATCATTTGTATCTAGTCTCATATGTTGTATGTGAAATCTCTCTCACCCTTCCAACTCCTATTTTCTGTTCAGAGTTACTTATGATTGATTAGTGCTCACTTGCCTTTTTATTTATAGGCATTGGCTTTCCATTTAATATTTCTTAGTGCACTTATTTTTTTTAACTGCTGCTGCTCTGATTTTTTGGCATACACACTAGTGCCTTCTGGACTGTGCTAAGCTTTGACAAGACTGAAGAGGAGGCCCGACTGAATTTGTCTAGTACAGCTAGCACTCCACTCAAAATAACTTTTCCTTTAAAAAAATCTATTTTTACTGGTTCAAGCCTCGTCTAATCTTTCAATCATAAGGTTGAACCTTGCATTTTATTTTAAAGCACAAGGGGGTAACAGTGAAGGCATTAATAAACAGGAAAAAAATCATTTTTAACTCTGTACATTTAACATTGGTTAATTTGATAAAATTAAATCTGTTGTTTGGCTCTTCAGAGCTAATCAGCTTTGTAGGCCAAAAATATCAAACACTTGGCCTTTTCCAGTAAAATATCTTATAGTGAAAATCTTTTTTGCCTTTGCCAGTTCCTGAACTTCATACATGACATGGAGCACTATTTCCAATCATAAATGAATAATCATGTAAGAAATTGTCTAGCTTGTCATAAGATGGCTTATAATAGCACTTGTTCTAGCACAACGGCCCGTCCAGTGTGCATAACTACAACTGATGCTAGATTAGCACCATCTGAGTTATTTGCTTTTTAGGGAAACGGAATTAACAAAAGAAATGGGAATTATTAAGAGATCAGGAGGAAAATGTTTTAATTGGTCCAAGTTAGCTTGTGGTTGACCAGAGCACTTCATCCTCTCCTACTGGGCAGTAGGTTTATTTGGTTCCTTGAGGCTTTAGGGGAAATTAATTAGATAAAATGGGAAATGAAGAGATATAATTTTTTGAAGAAAAACAACTTTATCTGTAGAGTCCCAAGATCCTGGAAAGACTGTAACTATTGATTCCAGAGACAGAAGAATTTTATTTAATCTTATTTCATTTTTGAGCAGGTAGTAAATGTACCTCATTGTAAATTAAAATAATATTAGAAAACAATGCAGTAAAAGGTCTCACTCCCACTCCTGTTTCTCTCTGCCCTGTTTGTCGCCTGCCACCCCCAAAGGTAACCAATTTTAGTAGTTTCTTACATATCTCTTCAGAGTTTCTTTATACGATTATAATCAAATGCAAATTTATATTCATTTTCTTCCCACTGTTTTATACAAAATATAGAATATTATATACATTGTTCCAGAGTTTTCTGTTTTTACAAATCAATACATCTGGGAGAATCTTCTATTACAGAACATAGAAAACTTATTTTTCTTTTTTAGAGCTACTTTGTATTGTATTCTAGAGAACGGATCAAAAGTTTTTTAAATCAGGGGTGCCGGGGTGGCTCAGTGGGTTAAAGCCTCTGCCTTCGGCTCAGGTCATGATCCCAGTGTCCTGGGATCGAGCCCTACATCGGGCTCTCTGCTCAGCAGGGAGCTTGCTTTCATCTCTCTCTCTCTCTGCCTGCCTCTTTTCCTACTTGTGATCTCGGTATGTCAAATAAATAAATAAAATCTGTAAAAAAAAATTTTTTTAAATCAACCCCATTTGGTAGACACAAAGGTTATTTGCAACCATTCACTATTAAAAACAAGGTTACAACAAATAAACTTGCATGTAAGTCATTCTCTTTGTGCACAATTTTATCTGAAGGATAAATTACAAAAGTAAGATTTCTGGGTCCAAGGAAAATGCATTTATAATTTTGATAGATAATGCCAAATTGCACTTTATAGGGAAGGTACCATTTCAAACTGACTGGTAAAAAAAATACTTTTTTGGTATAAGTTTAATTAGCATTTATCTATCTTAATATGCATGACTTTGAACATATTTCACATTTTTAAAAGTCCAGCTGTATTTCCTTTCACGCGACGTGTCTATATTATTTGTGCATTTTAAAAAATACTTTTGTTCACTTTAAAAAATCATCTTTTTCTTACGAACCTCTAGAAGTTCTGTATATATTACTGATATTGTTCATTTATGCATGAGAACTGCAGATCATCTCTCCCAGTTCATGTTTTGATTTGCTTATGATAGTTTTGCTGTGATAATATGTGTTTGTTTATTGTGGTCAAAAGTTGGTCTCTTCTTTTGCGACTTCTGAATTCTTAGTCACAGTTAGAAAACCTTCTCCATTCCAAAGCTAGAAAATAATGCCATCCATATTTCTTTTTCCTCTAATACTTTGATGATTTCAGATTTTTTCTGAAATACATTTGGACTTTATATTGAATATAGTTGAGCTATGGATCAACTTTATTTTTCCCAGTAGACTATCTTCTTATCCCAGTACCAATATCATTTAATGAAATTTATCTCATCTTCTCCCTACTGATTAGAGATGCCACATAAATTTTTTAAAGAAACACATAAATATATTTGTAAGATTTAGTCAATACATTGCTAGTTTTTAGCTACGTACTCTTAAGCATATTGCCATATATCATATTTTTAGTTCTCTCTTCCTTGAAACACAGCTCGAAATGAATAGCTTAATTCTCAAAAGGCTTGATTTTTGCCCAGTCTATGATGTATAAAGAAAATCACTAAACTCATAAGAATACTTTTTTTAACCTTGCCACATCCATTTTATTTTCTTCATAGTACTTCACAAGTTAAATTGCCTTATTAAATTATTTGCATATTGTTTTATGAACTTACATATTTGTTAGAGATACAATATAAAATATATTTTAAACTTTTTTTTGTAATTGCATATTTCCCTTTATTCTTTAGAGCAAAAGACAAAGTTTATATAATATAGAGGGGACAGAGTAAAGAAAGAAAAACAAAAGTGGTAAAGTAGCTGCTTCTATGATTCATGTAAACATTCTTCTAAAAATAATACTTTCATTTTTATATGAGTGAGTACATATGTATAAATATATGCATATGCCAAATATACCAGAATAATGGATAGAGTATTACATAGAAAAGAAAGAAGGCAGAAGATATGGAATTGAAGCAGGAAGTCCCATGATAAACATAAAGAGCAAACACTTTAAAATCTATTCCTAGGGGTGCCTGGGTGGCTCAGTGGGTTAAAGCCTCTGCCTTCGGCTCAGGTCATGGTCTCAGGGTCCTAGGATTGAGCCCCGCATTGGGCTCTCTGCTTAGCAGGGAGCCTGCTTCCTCCCTCTCTCTCTGCCTGCCTCTCTGCCTACTTGTGATCTCTCTGTCTGTCAAATAAATAAATAAATAACCTTAAAAAAAAAATCTATTCCTATAATACTAAAATGTACACATCACAAAAACATTCCTAATCATAGGAATACTTTTTTAATCCTTCTTGGCAAAGCTTGTTAAAGGTTACTCTAAAAGAACTATGAACAGAGATGACCATTAAAAATTAAATAATAATAATAAAGCAAGAGCAGTTAAGTACCTATGAATAATTAGATAATTGATTAGGCCTATTATATATTTTATGTCATTTAATTCTCATAGTGACCATACAAAGCTTACTATATCCATTGTGTGATTTAAAAACAACTGAGGCCAGTAAGTACATAGCAGAGCCAGGATTGAAATTTAGATCTCCCCTTCTTCCAAATTCATGTTCTATATTAAACTGACATTCATTCTCTCTCTCTCATAAATGCTAGACATTGTTAAGCACCTTGCATATTTAGCTTGACTGATCCTCATTAAAAAATCTATTAATTCCACTTTCCAGTTGGGGAAAGCAAAGTAAATAAAGGTTAATTTGCCCAAAAATCCTGCAAGTAATACAGTAGGACCAGAACTTGAAGGATGCCTCAATGCTCTTTCTCTTACCTCTTCAATTATACTATCTCATTGTACATATGTTTAGCCATAAACATCATTAAGGAGTTAAAGTTTATTCCATATCAAGAAATTTTCAATTAACCATACGCTCAGACTGGGACCAACATACTTTTTGGTTCCCCAAGTGTTGCATGGTGGTTACTCTACTCTTCTTATAATCTACTTTTCTTTTTCTTAGGATTCTTCCCTAGCAAACACAGAATACAGAAAACAATGTGATCTTCCTTTATTAACTAAATATCCTATGGGAATATCCAGGTATCATCAAAACCGTAATAGAGCTCTTCATTGGTCTCCTCCTCTTCAGGGCTTTCTTAATTGTCTCCCTCCTCCAGCCACTCTCTCAGAGGTTGATTTTGTCCAACTTTGAGCACTTTTGTGACAGTTGCGCACTTCTGATCACCCTTTGTTTCCCATCCATCTCCTTGCTCCTCCCTCAAGCCATTTCTCACCTCCACTCCCATCCCTACTCCCATTTAAAGGTACTGCCTTATTCGTACTTATGTCCAGAACCAAGGCCAGCAATAAGAGTGTTCATATGTATTTGTTTTACTAGATAACACCATAAATAATCTCCTACTTGCCCTTTCTGCACTTCACTTTATTTCCCTCCTCACCAGCCCCCAGACCTGCCTTTAGCCCTTATGCCTTCCTGTTCCCCATCCACCAAAACTCTAAGCAGGCAATGTCCCGTGATGCAATTATTCCATGCTTCACAATCACCTTTAACTCATTTAATAAGATTCTTGGCTTTGTAGTGCTCTGATCTCAGCAAAATGGCTCTGAGAGAAAGGAAATCAACTGAAAGTGGTATGGACACTGAACAGCCCAAAGTGTTGGTTTTGTGAATACGATCTAATTTTATTTATTTTTTTAAAGATTTTTTATTTATTTATTTGGCAGACCAAGATCACAAGTAGGCAGAGAGGCAGGCAGAGAGAGAGAGGAGGAAGCAGGCTCCCTGCCAAGCAGAGAGCCCGATGAGGGGCTCAATCCCAGGACCCCGGGATCACGACCAGAGCCAAATGCAGAGGCTTTAACCCACTGAGCCACCCAGGCATCCCTGGAATCTAATTTTAAAAGAGGCAATGCTAAACCAAAGAAATGAACTGCTAATACAACAGTGCAGCAGCTTTTGCAGAGGAGGAAGACACCTTCCTGAGATTCCTTAAATATCATCTATACAAACTACCCATTCTTCATACCTGAATTGTGGATAGAGATGTATGGACAAAATTTAACCAAAAGAAACCAAACCCTAGACTATATTTTAAATATTTGGACTTTGTCATTGCTACACTCTCCATTTTCCTAACACCCTCTCTCTATTTTAAAGCCAACTGTAAAAGTTTTTCAGTAAATTCAAGATTCAGATTACAATCAGTTTTAGGTATTACTATTTATTAACCAATATCACTGCTTCCTTTTTAGTTTATGAAACTAAAAGAGAATTTTACCAACCTACATAGGATGATTTGTAGCTAATTGCATTTTTGTTTCATTGAACTATTAAAAAAGCTGGAAAATATCATTAATTCCTACACATACAAATTTTTATGGCATATTAAGTCACTACTGCAATCTATTCGAGTCACCCTATTAACAAACTAAAAAATAAAACCATATGATCTTCTCAAAAGATTCAGAAGCTTTGACAAATCTTATGTTCCTAATAAAAACTCTCAGCAAACAGAATTTCCAAAACCTGGTTGACGGTATCTACAAAAAACCTATAGCTAACATCATACCTAATGATTGTATTGGTCTGATAATTCTTTTATAATAAAATGCTACACAGACTGGGTAGCTTCAACAACAGAAATTTATTTTCTAACAGTTATGGAAGCTAGGCTAGAGGCTTGAAGATCAAAGTATCAGTGGGATTGGTTTCATTCAGAGGCCTCCCTCCTTGACTTGTAGACGGCAATCTTTCTGTCTTCACATGATCTTTCCTCACTACTACTTCTGTATATCTGTGTCCTAATCTCCTCCTCTTCTAAAGACAATAGTCATATTGGATTAAGGCCAATCCACATAAACTCATTTTGACTCAACTTCCTCTTGAAAGGCCCTATCTCCAAATACAGTCATAGTCTGAAGCACCACAATTTAGGACTTCAATATATGAATTTTGGGATAATAAAATTCAGCCAATAACAATAGTAAAAGAAAATACTCTCCTAAGATCAGGACAAGGCAAGGATGTCTGCTCTCCCTACTCTCCTTGATATTGTACTGAAGGTTCTAGTCATTTCACTAAAGCAAGAAAAAAAATAAAAGGTAGCCAGATCAAAAAAAAGGAAGAAATAAGACTGTCTTTGCTCAAAGACAATACAGTCATCTATAGAAAAGGCAATATCTACAAAATCACTATTAGAACTAATAAAAGAGCTAAGTTTTAGGTTAAAGGGCCAAGATACAAAACTCAGATGAATTTTTATGTTTGCCGATAAGCAATCAAAAAATGAAACTTAAAAAATACCATTTACAGGGTACCTAGGTAGCTTAGTCAGTTAAGCATCTGTCTTTTGGCTCAGGTCATGATCTTGGGGTCCTGGGATGGAGCCCCCTGTTGGGCTGCCTACTCAGGGAGGAGTCTGCTTCTCCCTCTCCATATGCCCCTCCCTCCACTCATGTTCCCTCTCCCTCTCTCTCAAATATATAAATTTTCTAAATCTTTTTAAAAATACCATTTAGAAAAGCAACAAAAAACATGAAGTAAGGATAAATCTCAAAAAAAATGTGGAAAATCTATACAGTGAAAACAAACAAACAAAAAACTGCTGAGAAAATTTTTAAAAGACCTAAATAAATGGGTACATAAACATTTCCATTGATCAGAAGTCTCGACATTGTTAGAATGTCAGCTCCAACTCCACCCAAACTGATCTGCAGATTCAACTAAATCCCAGTTAAAATTTCAGCAGGATTTTCTGCAAAAATTGAAAAACTGAATCTGGAAATACAAAGGGCCTAGAATAGCCAAAATAACTTGAAAAGGAAGAACAAAATTGACAAATTAACTCTATTTGATTTCAAGACTTAGAAATTCAAGATATAAAAATTCAGAATTACCTTTATTGACTAAAGATGCTTAAACAGAATAATGGAAGAGAACAAAGACAATATAAATATTCCTACCCATATATGAAAAACTGATTTTTGAGAAAGACGTAAAGGCAATTCAATGTAGAAAGGATAACCTTTTCAATAAATGGTACAACATTTTGAACAAATGAATCATTAAAAGAAATGAACTTCAGTCCGTATCTCATACTGTATACAAAAATAAACTCAAAACAGACCATAGGTCTGTGAATCAGCACAGACCTGTACCCCTGGGGATAAAAATACATTTTTATAAAAAATAAAATTAAATTAAAAATTAAAAATTAAAAAAAAAAACAGACCATAGACCTGAAAGTAAGAGCAAAAATTATAAAATTCTAAAACAAATAGTAGAATTTTTGTGACCTTGAGGTAGGCAAAGATTTCTTAGAAATGATGAAAAAATATGGACATGACTATCCATAAAAAGAAGTTAATAAATTGGAATTTACCAAAATCAAGAGTGTCTGCTCCTCAAAGACACTATTAAGATGATAAAAAGACAAGCCATGCACTGAAAGAAAATATTTTAAAGTCCTATAGCCAACAAAGGACATGTATCAAAAGCACTCTCAAAATTCAACTTAAGGCATGCCTGGGTGCTTTAGTAGGTTAAGCATCTGCCTTCAACTCAGGTCATGATCCCAAGGTTCTGGGATCATTGTGCTGCATCAGCTCCTTGCTCAGCGGGGAGCCTGCTTCTCACCAGGCCTGCTGCTCCCCCTGCTTGTGCTCTCTCTCGCTCTTGCTCTCTCTCTGACAAATAAATAAAATCTTTTTTTTTAATGTTTTTAAAATCTCAATTTTTAAAAAGATTTAAACAGCACTTCAACAAAGCAGATATTCTGATGGCAAATAAGTACATGAAAAGATGCTCAGTATCATTAGTCTTTAGAAAAATGAAAACTAAATCCACACATCGATTACAATGGCTCAAATTTAAAAGCTGGGCTGTAGCAAGTGTTGACAAAGATGTGGAAAAAACTGAAACTCACATACATTGCTAGTGCGAATGTAAAATGATAATCTTCTTTGGAATAGTTCATCAGTTTCTTAAAATGTTAAGCACATACCTACCATAAAATCCAGCTATTCTATCTCTGGATATTTTCCCAAGAGGAATGACAGCATGTGACCATGTAAAGATCGTGGCACGAATGGTCACACAGCTTCATTTTTAATAACCACAAGCTGGAAATAACCCAAATCCTCATTAATAGGTAACTAGATTTAAAAACAACAACAACTGTCGTTTATTCATACAATAAAATACAACTCAGCTATATAAAGGAATGAACAATAGCATAAATGAATCTCAAAATAATTATGCTAAGTGAAAGAAACCCCCTAACAACAAGAAAGAAGAATTAACTGTACAATTCCATTTTTATAATGATAGTCACTGACTGCCGAAAGGGGCCAGAGGGAAGAATTATCAAGAGGCATAAGGAAACCTTGGGGATGAAGGATAATGTTCACTACATAGACTATGGTGATTATTTCACAGGTGTATACATAAAACAAACTTATCAAATCACACACTTTAAATGTTTGCAGTTTATTGTATGTCAGTTATACCTCAATAAAGCAATTGCAAACAATTCATGGGAAATGCCTCACTCACTCTTCAGATATTTTCAAATTCTAACTTTCATCACAATTTACTCTGCCTTTGTTTATGCTGTTCTCTTAGGGGGAAAATTCTCTCCTGGGGCACCCGGGTGGTTCAGTCAGTTAAGTGGCTGCCTTCTGCTGTGGTCATGATCCCAGAGTCCTGGGATCAAGCCCTGCATTGGGCTCCCTGCTCCGTGGGAAAGCCTGCTTCTCCCTCTCCCTCTGCCTGACGCTCCCCTCGCTTGCGCCTACTTTCCCCCTCCCCTCTCTCTCTGTCAAATAAGTAAATAAAATCTATTTTTTTTTTAATTTTTAAAAAGCTCTCTCCTTTCCTATTCTTACCCCTTATCATTCCACCTCTGTTTACTGAAATCCTCCTCGCTCTTCAAAGCCCAATTCAAGCTCAGATGAAATGCCACCTCCTCCACAAAGCTGGTCCCAATATTTCATGCCAGCATGAGCTACTCCCATCCTTATAATCTAATCTGTTTATTTCATTTTCCCCATGTAATCTAGTTAACTTTATAGTCTCATCAGTTCCTCTACACTTCCTTAAGATGGGCTGTTCCTTTTTCTTAAATTCTACCTATGGCCTCACAGAAGTGTTGACATTAAAAGTACTGTTTCAAGGATGGATGGATGCAAAGAAGGAAAGAACAGAAAATAACATATTCCATTCCCTTAGCTCCAGTCTTCTTCTGAAAGGCAACTCCTATTCTAATAATCCAATCAGTGCAGATGTGCTAAATGGTGCTCATGCGTTCTCTATACAAGGAGCTCATTCTAAACATGTCTCCCTGGAGATAACCTCTTAACCCAAAGGAGCTATTCTTGTGGTAGGCATTTCAGACATCCTGGAAGACTGGTGGGAAAAATAACATTAAGAAAAGTAAGACCTTACAATGCCCTTGCAGGATCCGAGGCTGGTAGTCTACCCTCAGAACAGGGGTGCAATAAATGACTCTCAGCAACTGAGCCAAGAGATTTTTTCACAGCTACTCAATGATCTCTAGGGGGTAGCTGTGAGACTAGAAGAATCTTTTTGCCTCTATGGAACCTGAAAATGAGATATTTCTATTACATTATTTAGTCTTTGCAAGTCAGAGACTAAGGGACAAAATTGCTCAGAGGTCATAGAAGAGTTTAGAGGCAAAACAGATCAGAATCCCTTACACGATCTTTTAGCTCACTTTGCCTTAATATTTCATTAACACTGAAAAAATACTTAGCATGCTACCAAAATTGTTATGTACAAAAAAATATAGTAATAGTGACACTAAAATTTGGGGAACATAGATTATTTGTCTGAATAAAATAGAGTCCAGTAATATTTTCATCGGAGTCTTAGTTTAAGAGCTATTTCCTTTTTATAGGATGATCAGAATACTCAGAAAAAAAATTGAATATGTGTTTGATGTGGCAACAACTAAACAGAAGTTGCAAACATGGTGGGAAAGAACTTTGAGATTGAATTTAAGAAATATTAACTTCTTGACCACTCATAAACCCTGCCAGTATAAAAAATTATGTACTTTGTGAGATTATAAAATCCATGGGTATGAGAACTGTCTTGCTTCTTGATATATCTCTAATAATTCACTTATCTATCAAATATTTCCTGTGTAACTAATATATGAAAGATTATTTTGCACTAGGGTCATGGTAACAACGAGATAAAATTTCTTCTGTCATAGAGCTTATATTCTGGGAGAAGACAACCAATCAATAAGCAATTCACACAGCAGAGGATGATAAATTCTCTTCAGAGAACCAAAATGAGGAAAAGTACTTGAGAGTGACCAGCTACTGGATTGGAAGCAACTGGATTGGAAGCTACTGGATTGGGTAGTTAAGAGAGATCTGTCTAAAGAGGCAACATCTAGGCTGGGAAGTAAATGAGGGAGAGAAACCAAGCATTCAAAGAGCCAAGAAACATCTTCTAGTCAGAAGGAATAGTTTGCTAAGTCACAAGGGAGGTTGGCATGTTCAAAAAAAAAAAAAAAAAATGGGGCGCCTGGGTGGCTC
>NC_081562.1:71106490-71322954 GCF_022355385.1 Mustela nigripes
ATATATATATATATATATATATATATACATATATATATGCTTTAGTGAAGAGCCCAAGAGTGAGAGAGAGGAGTGCTAAACAAAGAGGAAGAAGAGGCAGTCAGGGTCCAATGAAGAAGGGCTTCATGAGAAAAAGAAAGGAACTCAGATTTTATTCGAAGCATGATAGGAAATCAGCAAAAAGTTCTGGGCATTAGTCACATTATCTAATTTACTTTTTTTTTTAAGATGTCTTTCATTTATTTAGAGAGAGCATATACAAGCAGGGGGAGCAGCAGGTAGAGGGAGAGGGAAGCAGGGAGCCTGATGCAGGGCTTGATCCCAGGACCCTGGGATCATGACCTGAGCCAAATGCAGACTCTTAACCAACTGAGCCACCCAGGTACCCCTCTAATTTAGATTTTTAAAAGATCGCTCTGGCTACTGAATGCAGAATGGGTTTTGGGAAGGCAAGAGTAGAAAGTAGGAGACTACTTAGGATACTATTGCAGTTTTACAGGTAGAATTGACAAGACTTGATGCTAGGTCAGACACGCCAGGATTCAAGGGGAAGGATTGAAGAAAATGCTTGGATTTGTAGTTTGACTAACTAGGTTACCATGACTTAATTAGATGCTAAAAAAATCACTGTTTAAATTATATTTTAATTTACTTAACCTCATTTAGACCAACATAAACCACCATAAAAAGTCAGAACTGAAATTTTAGACATTATATGATCTAAGATTTTACAAATGATAAAATCAAATCCACAACAAGTGGTTAAGAGATTTGCCCAAAGTCAGACAGTGACAGAATTAGCATTACAACATGGATTTCTTTGACTTTCAAGCACTACTCTTTTAGTGACACCATGCTAAGTACAGCATAGTCACAGGAGCTATTACTCTATTGACTCACGGGCAACAGTACAATGTTAAGACAGTTTCACCTACATTGTGATGAAGGGTCTCTTTGGGGAACCAGGAGCATGAGCCACTCAACACCTCTCTCCCCTCTGCAGGCCATCTCCAATCAAGTGATAAGATTTGACCCTTTTAGCTCCTACATAATCTCTCTATTCACCACTCTAGTCCACATCCTCTGCCACCTCTCTGGTCAAAGCTCCCCGTTCTCCTTCCAACACAAAATTTCCTCTTCCAGTCCATTCCCCACCAGCAAAGAGACTAATCTTTCTAAAGATAAGTTTCCTCAGGGCGCCTGGGTGGCTCAGTGGGTTAAGCCGCTGCCTTCGGCTCAGGTCATGATCTCAGAGTCCTGGGATCGAGTCCCACATCGGGCTCTCTGCTCAGCAGGGAGCCTGCTTCCCGCGCTCTCTCTCTCTCTCTGCCAGTCTCTCTACCTACCTGTGATCTCTCTCTGTCAAATAAATAAATAAAATCTTAAAAAAAAAAAAAAAGACAAGTTTCCTCAAGTCCCTCAGAAGTATCATGCTCCTTCTTGCTGGAGGAGACATACACAAACCTTCTCCCTGAAACCTCTCCCTTGACCAGCCCACTCCCCTTAACTTGGGCCTGGTTAATTCACATTCTCCTTTTAAAACTTTGCTTACATTTTATTTCCTCAAGGAAATGTTTTTTCTCCTACCATCCCACCAACTAGGTCAGATATTTCTGTTCTATTATTTATAGATCACTTTTAATTTTTCCCAGAACTTCCTGTGTTTTAATAATTAATTGTGAAATTAGTTCTTGCTGATTATCCACCTTCCCTGTTCAGATGTGAGTCACCTCTGTTAGAATGTAAGGTCAATGAAGATTCAGACCATATCAGTTTGTGCTCTGTGTCCGCAATTCCTATAGATAGCCTGATATACCATAGGTAATAAATATTAGATAATTAATAAATATTAGATAACTAATAAATGTAATTAATAAATACTAGGTAATTAATGAATCACTGGTGATTGATAAATATTACCTAATTACATAAATTAATACATGTGTTTCTTTTAGCTATAGATGAGATATATATTTTATATTACTAAAAAGTTTTATAATGCTAATTTCATATAGACTATGTTTGGCAAGAAATTAGATAATTAAAAGATAAGGATGCTTGGCATATACAAAGAGAAAAATGTGAATGGGAAACAAGGATTGGGTGAGTTCAAAATTCCCAGCACATTAACATAGTTAACTTAGTTGTTAAATTAGTGAATGATAACATTGAGTTATCTGAACAACTAGGCAATATACATATTATTATTTCTTATTTTGTATACGACAGCTATTTCTCTAACAGCCTGAATGACTACAGGCTTAGACTTACTTGTGCAATTTGTAAGTGACCAAGCCGTAATCCACACTCAGAGTTTTGCATTCTCCAGTGCAAGAATAGAACAGAATAGAACCCACACTTATTGGAAAAGCCTGCAGGTAGTTTATTACCCCAAATGAATTTCTTCATTTAGAGTGAAAGTTCCCATTGTTGGGAACAAGTTGTAAGTGAAACACCTGAACACAGCTTCTAGCCTCACTGACAGGATAAGCCTGGACAATCAAACAGCAAGACATTGCTTCTTGGTATCCTAAATAGATTGGATGGTGGCATGAGAGGAATCCATTGGGAACCTGGATTGAAGACAAGTAGAACAAGAGATGTGAGGGGAACAAGAAGTAGGCAAGGAAAAGGTTTCAAATAAACAAGGTGCCTTATGAATATCCCACCATCACCTGACCCACGGATGCTGCCCAGGTCATCGCCACTGGCGATGAGTGGTCATCGCCACTCATTCCCATTCTCACATGGGAAGAGTTTCTCAAAAAGAGCCCAAAACTACCTGCCTCAGAAACAGCTGTGCTGCTTGTTAAAAATGGAAATTGTTGCACCCCAACCCAGAGCTGATGAATCACAAACTCTGGGGAGGAGCCAACAAATGTACCTTTTTAACAAGCACTCTGGCTGATTTTT
Source organism: Mustela nigripes (assembly GCF_022355385.1). NCBI lineage: Eukaryota > Metazoa > Chordata > Mammalia > Carnivora > Mustelidae > Mustela > Mustela nigripes. The sequence continues at coordinate 71,109,404 of NC_081562.1, forward strand.
ATGCATGTAAAAGTTTGATCACCAATGACTTAAAACCTGGAATTAACACATCAAGATGATAACCAGACACACTAAAAAGCATAAAAGATAAGGCAAATACTCCCAGCTCAGGCCTGATGTGGTTAAGAAACAAAAAATTAATGCACAAGTATATCTGGTTATAATTTTGTTTCTGCACAGCTGAATACTGCATACATAATACTCCCTGAAAGGCTTGCTTTTTTTTTACCTTTTTGGTTATGAAATTTCCTATGAAAATATTCAGTAAGAAAAATCTTCAACTATCTACAAGCTGGTTACTAGCAGTGTTAATGGTAACAGATAAGTTTGTTTGCTTATTAATTAGTAAGTAATTGGAAGCTAATTTTATTTTTAATTTTTATGACTTTTTTTTCTACTTCTTTGATTTATTGATATGACTACAGAAACTGAATGACAGATTCTTAGTCAAGGTCCTCACACTGTATCTACAAAATTATATGTGAGAATAATAATAATATTTTCCTCGTGGAGTTTTTGTGAGAACTAAATGAGATATCATAGTTAAAAGTACCCAGCTCAATGCCTGGAGCACCGCAGAAACTCAACAAATGGGAGATGTTATTACTATACTCAATTCCTAAATAAGATGCTCTTTTGTCCAAATATACAGAAAAGAGGCAAGGCTTTTGAGATTTCTACTGTTTTACTTCTCAAAAAGATATTCGAAACTAAACCTAAACTGTCTGGGAACACCTGTTATTTTGGATTTACCACTCTCCTCCTCCCCTTTATCATTAGCACAGATGGGAACCAAACACCATTCTCAATGAGGACAACCACAGAAGCAGATGCCCTAACAACTTACCCTCCAGGGAATAAAGCTGTGGCCTGGAGGGCACTGCCCCTTCGTCGGCCCTTACTCCAGATCCTTCCATGACCTCTTCTTCCTGAGATGGTGTGGTTATCTCCACAGGCATGTGACTTGGTCAGGGTTCTTTCTTTACCCAGAAGATGTCAAACCTACCTCCCTCTACTAACTTATTGATCATCAGAAAAGAAAAACTGATTCACAGGTATTTCTGAGACTTAACCTCAGTCTCTCTCTCTAAGATCTTATTTATTTATTTGACAGACAGAGATCACAAGTAGGCAGAGAGGCAGGCTCCCCACTGAGCAGAGAGCCTGATGTGGGGCTTGATCACAGGACCCCAGGATCATCACCTGAGCTAAAGGCAGTAGCTTTAACCCACTGAGCCACCCAGGCGCCCCTAACCTCAGACTCTTTATCACAACTTATTTTTTAATGATAACATTTTAATAGGCTTCCCCAAAGGATGAGCCATCTACCTCCTTCTCAAAATATTCTAAATTTTATCCTTATAAAGCCAGGCACTCAAAAAGCTAACCATACAAATGTTCTGGTCCCTCATACAGGTGCCTTCATGATACATCTCTCCTGTGCCACCTACAGTGACCTCTGGAAGCATGTTTGAGACCACTACATCCTGTAGTGTCACTTATACAAGGACACACAGAAGAGTTTTCTCTCAGGCCTTCTGCAACTAGGTAACTCAAGAAAGAACCCCTTAAAATCCTAGGACTGAAATCTCCAACCTGAAAGCCTAACTCCCCAGTCTCAAACATCTTCTCTCAGAGTCTCTAAAACAGCAAGCAGGCAAAAGAAGATCTGTCCAACTATGCAGGTCGCCTGTACTAGCTCTTGCTCTCTTTCATGTGTGTTAGAACAGGAAATAGTTTTTATGCCAATCTAACATTATAAGTGGAAACATTTGTATTTTAGAAAGATTATCTTGGTCTACAAAGCAGAAAATTTACTACTAAAAATTTTCTCCAAGATTTTAAATTTGAGAGGCTGTTTTCTGGGGATTATCCAGTAAAACCAAAGATGTGAGTTCTGAACATTATTCCAAGGAGCTTTGCCTAGTATTGGTGAAGCCTCCTATTTCCATGCATCAGAAACTAACTCATACTCACTTAAACAAAAGGGATATTCAAAAGGCTGCTAGGCATTCACAGAGTAAGAAAACTGGAGAATCAAGCCTGAGGGCATACCAGAAACAGTTCCCCAAATCATGAAATCATCACAGCCACCCCCAATGGCATGGACCCTGTAGATGGCATCACTGACCATTACCACCAACATGAGGCACTGGAGCAGGACACCACATTAACGCCCCCCCCCCCCAACATTGCCTTTAGGAACAGGATGCAATTGTCATCCCCATCATCACTTTCATCAGATGGAATCTGAAATTCTTCTCTTCACCAGACTCCCACACAAATCTGGAAGAGTGTATTGGTAGGACTTTGAGGTCATGTGCCCATACCCCACCTACAAGAAACACCAGGAAGGTGATTATCTGATATGTCCAGCTTTTTAGTGAGAAGCAGTATCTGCTTCATAAAGGGGAGATTCCAAATTGCTGAAAGAAGATGATAGGTGAGCAAAAAGTATAAACAATTATTTATTATAGCAATTGGCCTACTTGTCTCTAGTAACTGAATTTGAAATGTCACTTGAATATGGGACCTACAAAATCTTTTTGAGTCAAGGTTCCCTAAGGAGGGTGAATTTCTTTTTTCCTTTCTGCTATGCCCTCTAAAAATATAAGCACAGAGATTAAGAAACAATAGATACTTCCAATTTTTCACAAAGGAGAGACCCAGCCATTTGTATATTCTGAGTTAGCTCATGATTCCTTCATTCTTTCCCCTTACAGTTTGCATCTAGTGAAGTATTCCTGGAGGACGTGACAAGTGGATGCATCCAGATTCTGGAATGTATTCTGAATACAACTCAGATAAAGAAGCTCCAAGAAGACAGTATAGTTCAGTCAAAGAAGAATCTAAAACCTTATATCATGATGGATAATCATTTACTATATATCAAAGAGTATTTCAAACATTTAATGATAGTATTTATGGTTCTTAATCATAAATCCTAGATAGTATTCTTCTTGGCATTATTTCATCAGGGTCTCCTGGCTACTTGTTAGTAAGCATTATGTCTACCTAATATTTTCTTTTAACTTCAAATTCTCAATTATCTCTCATATATTATATGGCAACTAATAAATACTCATTGACTGGATAAGGTTGCACCACTTGGGTTTCAAGAGGTTAACAGAAAGAAGCCATTAGCAGTCACTTTGGAAAAATACAGGCCTCTCTTCTTTTTTGGGTATTTGCCCATCTAGCTTTTTGAAATTTACCTAGCTATGACAAATTACATTAACTAATAATGAATCCACTGAATATTTTCTGAATGACTTACATATAAATTAATTTATATTTTTTAAATGTCTTTTTTTTTAAGATTTTATTTATTTTATTTGACAGAGAGAGAGATCACAAGTAGGCAGAGAGGCAGGCAGAGACAGAGGGGGAAGCAGGCTCCCTGCTGAGCAGAGAGCCCGATGCAGGACTCGATCCCAGGACCCTGAGATCATGACCTGAGCCGAAGGCAGAGGCTTAATCCGCTGAGCCACCCAGGCGCCCATAAATTAATTTATATTTAAAATAAGAAGAACAATTATATCTTAAGACATTGTGTTAATACCACTCTTGATATCGTTTTAGAACGAAAGAAATCCACAAATTCATTTTTGGTCAACATGGAATACAAGTGCAGGAACTAAATGTGATAATATATCTGAATGCTACTCCCCACCTCACCCTTCTTTAAAGGATCAGGTGCAGGATTTTTTGAGGCACAGGAGACAGGTGAGGGAAGCAGAAAGAAAAAAGCCAGACTATGAAGGGCACCCCACCAGAAAGCAGACAGAACACGCAAAAAAAAGTCATGATGGGGTGTGATGGAAAAGCATCAGCGGAAGTGGGAATCAGTACGTGGATACAAAATAAACAGTGTGGGACCAGGAGACAGGAGACAAAATTGTGTGGAAACGGTACATCAAACATAAAAGGCAGAGAGAAGGAAGACACTCCCACAGCATTGCCTAGAACAGCAATTCTCAAACTTGGGTGAGTGCAGAAACCACCTGGAGACTTAATCAAGTATAGAGAGAGGCCCGCCCAGGCTTCTGGGAGTGGGAGAGTACCTGGGCCTTTGTATTTTTATCAAGTTCTCCAGGCCAACTGATTCTAACCAAAATGTGAGAATCACTGGCCTAGAATATTAGCTAATGGTTGATGAGAACAGCAGTCAAATATCAGAAATTTTTTAAAAACCTATTTTAGTGAGAAATTAGTTTCCCCTGTAGGGATCTGTATTGGCTTCCCTACTTCACAAAATGCACTCTAAGACAGCCAATTACCTCCCCTACCACAGGTTTTTAGGTGTGAGAGGCAAAAGCATGTCCTGAAAAAATAGGGATTGAAACACAAGTTATATGTTGTATGTGATGCCTTTATCACCTTGTCCTTAGCTGTAGTGTCTAGTGTTAAAAAAAGAAAAAAACTGGGCCACCTGGGTGGCTGAGTCAGTTAAGTGTCCAACCCTTGATTGAGCTGTGGAATCCTCCATTGGGCTCTGCCCTCAGCACAGAGTCTGCTTGTCCCTCCCCTTCCCCTTCTTCTCCTCCTCCCCTGGCATGCAAGCATTCTCTCTCTCTCAAATACATAAATAAATAAAATCTGTTTAAAAATAAAAGAAAATAGGGTGTCTGGGTAGCTCAGTTGGTTAAGCAACTGCCTTTGGCTCAGGTTGTGATCCTGAAGTCTTGGAATTGAGTCCCGAATTGGGCACCCAGCTCCACAGGCAGTCTGCTTCTAACCTCTAACCTACTCCCATCTAATGCTCTCTCTCATTGTCTCTCTCTCAAATAAATAAATAAATAAAATCTTCTAAAAATTAAAACAAACAAACAAACAAAATAAAATAAAAAAAGAAAAAACTATCAAGAGACCCTTTGTCTTGCTCTTCCATTCATTTGCTCTTTACTCTTACAATTTGGTGTTCGGCCCCTGCAGACTTCACAGACACATGCTGTTGTGAGCACTGGTCTCCATGTGCGAGCGGCCATCTCTGGCACATCTCAGCTCCACGCTGTTGAAGAACTGGGCTTAAGCAAATAGCTTCTCAAGTGTATTCATCAAGCAGCCACAGCTCTTCCCTCACCTTGGCCTTTGGCCAGCTCATTTACATGGTCTTAGTTCTGCCTAACTTCTGGCTGACTTAATTAATCAATTAATTAATTAAAATAAAAATCAAGACAAACTATTAGGAAAGTTACCTCAAATGCACAATGTTCCTCTTTAGGAAATGTGTTTTATTCCCCCTCTACAATCACAATCAAATATGTGGCCAGAAGATCTCCCTTAGAGTTTTATGCAACTTTGCTGAGGCATAAAAGGAACCTGGTAGAGAAAAGGAACTGGCCAACCCATGATGTTTCAAGAGCAACTGAGGTGCATCTGTGCATGTGGAGGAGGGAAGGGTGTGTCATCAGGGTGTTTGTGATCGAAGAACTGGGTTAGGTATAATGTCCATAAATTCCACATACTGGATGTGGAATTATCTGTCACTCTAGATAAACTGAGGGTCTTGCCCATAACTGACATGGCCACCAGTTCTAGCCACCAAAACCTGTTTCATTTCATGCAAAGAGTAATCTTAAGGTTTTGTAGCCCCTAATCTTTAAGACAACTGACCTTTAAACTAATCACATCAGAGGCATCTATTACATGTTTGATGCAGTCATTCAAACCTGCTTGAGTCACTATGCCAGGCCCTGAGTTTTCAAAGATGAAAAGACATGTCTCTATCCTCCAAAAGCTCACAGTCTGTGTAGTAAAAAATTTAGGCATGATTGAGAAAAAAACTGGCTTACCCCTTCCAACCAACCTCCAGAGCTGACTCAGGAATCCCTTGATATTGTGATGCTCTTCTGTCAGAGTCTTTTCTCAAATCTGTTTATACGACTAGCTTGTCTTTTCCAAGTCAAAGTTAATTCATTTGAGGTATCTTTTTACATAATAACCAAAAGCACTTTAGTTCTATGATCAAAATTCATTAAGAGCAATAGCATTTTTCATAAAGGGCTAGAGATATCTAGTCCTAGGCTCTTCAAAATCCTAAGAATGCAAACCCTCCCTAGGGATGGAAAATGACTATATCAAAAAAGCCACACCCATGTGTAATCAAAAGCCTTAACAAGAGCCAGAGCTATACAGCTGTCCATGTCAGAAAGAGAATACTGAAGGGCAGAGAAGATGGGCTTCAAAGCAAATAGAACTGAGGTTGATTTTAAACTGAACTTTCAGACTACGTGACATTTAGGCAAATTGCTGAAGTTTCTGAAATCAGTATTCTGATGTTTAGAAAACATAAAAACTGCCTTGCACTGTGACCACAAGGATTAGAAAAATATTTGTGGCATGTCTTGTACTTAAGGGATATTTTATAAATAGCTATTATTACATTATTCCTAGCTCAATTACTTCTGAAAATTAACAACAACTTGGATAACTACCCACCAATAAAATACATTAGAAATCTGGTTTAACAGATACTTCTCCAATGAAGACATACAAATGGATATCAGACACATGAAAAAATGTTCATCATCATTAGCCATCAGGGAGATTCAAATTAAAACCACATTGAGATACTACCTTACACCAGTTAGAATGGCCAAAATTAGCAAGACAGGAAACAACATGTGTTGGAGAGGATGTGAAGAAAGGGGAACCCTCTTACACTGTTGCTGGGAATGCAAGTTGGTGCAGCCACTTTGGAAAACAGTGTGGAGATTCCTCAAGAAATTAAAAATAGAGCTTCCCTATGACCCTGCAATTGCACTACTGGGTATTTTCCCCAAAGATGCAGATGTAGTGAAAAGAAGGGCCATCTGTACCCCAATGTTTATAGCAGCAATGGCCACGGTCGCCAAACTGTGGAAAGAACCAAGATGCCCTTCAACAGATGAATGGATAAGGAAGATGTGGTCCATATACACTATAGAGTATTATGCCTCTATCAGAAAGGATGAATACCCAACTTTTGTAGCAACATGGACAGGACTGGAAGAGATTATGCTGTGTGAAATAAGTCAAGCAGAGAGAGTCAATTATCATATGGTTTCACTTATTTGTGGAGCATAACAAATAACATGGAGGACAAGGGGAGATGGAGAGGAGAAGGGAGTTGGGGGAAATTGGAAGGGGAGGTGAACCATGAGAGACTATGGACTCTGAAAAACAACCTGAGGGTTTTGAAGGGGCGGGGGGTGGGAGGTTGGGGGAACCAGGTGGTGGGTATTATAGAGGGCACAGGTTGCATGGAGCACTGGGTGTGGTGCAAAAACAATGAATACTGTTACACCAAAAAGAAATAAAAATTTTTTTAAAAAACCTATAAAAAAAAAAGAAATCCGGCTTAATAATGAAAGCTTGGAATAGAATAGTTTATTTTTCAGAAAAATAGGTATTTCTGCCATATACACTTAAAAATACACAATTATTAACTGAGTTTGATGAGCGCTGAAAGACTCCCAGTCATCTTGAGCCTGTCCTAGAAGAGGGATGAACAGTCTCTCACTCAGCATGCCTCTGGTGATGCTGGCTTACTTAGCCCCTTACTTCCTCTCTTTCCTTTTCCTCTTCCTCTTGCCACACATGCTTTGTGTGTTTCCCTTTTAGTACTTTCATCACGAAGATGAGTACATGCAAAACATACAAAAGGAAATGCTAAGTACTCAGAACTCCTTGAGAGGAGGGAGAAACTATTTGCCAAATTAAGGCTCCTTTATTATCCTTTTTCAGTTTTCCAAATTCTCCTTACATTGTCCTGTCTTGACTTAAACCATTAAAAGTCTCTGGTTATGGACATACTGTGCTTCATGACAAGAATCTGAGTACCCAATGACCAATGGAAATATAATTCTTCTAGATTAGGGTCCTTGAGAGCCCAGGATCTAGTTCTAATAATCCATAAATCTTAAGGGTTTCATGATTAGTCTACTCATGATAAGGCTGAAAAGCTAAATAAAATGTCAAATTTAATTACTTCTGGTGAGAAATCTATCAATTGAGTGAGTCATCATCAGTTATCTCAAGCTGGTCAGAACTTTTGAGTGGTACTTACTATATGTACGTATCATTAAAAATAAGGGGAAAACAGATCCTTTCACCCAAAATACTAAAAACAATGTTTTGAAATAAATCTGTGAGTGAAAAACTGAAGCCCGTAATGGGGGAGGGGTTCAAATTTGGGGTGACATTAGTCTTATTTATCCAGTGGTGAGAATTTTATTAAATCATAACACTTTCTCAGCAGTCCTCCCCATTGCCAAAATCAAGCATTACCAAAGGAAGGTTCTGTGGCCTGTGATATCATGGCTGAACCCCTTTTTCTAATCTTGGTAGCATCAGACAGCTTCTGTGCCTCTCGGTGACTAAAACATCAACCACCATTGCTCAATGAATGATCAATAAGAAGAACCAAAAGAATGAATGTGTAAATTAAATGCATTTGTGTGTTTTCCAGAACTGCATAATTTATCATGAAAAATCAATTAGTAGAACACATTCATTGTAGCACATTCACAGAATACCTCAAGAGCTATAGTTAGAAATAAAAGATATTGCCCTAAAGCATTCTAAGTCCTGTTAACAACCAAGTACCCTATTGTAAAACAAACTAATTATCACAACAAACCTGTTTTAATTAATTTTATTTATTTATGTGGCTCTCTTAATTGCATTTCCCTTACAGGATTCATACCTTTTTAACACTTTATGCTAAGAAAAAATAGAAATCTGTCTGCCGAGAACAAATTCTTGTTGGGCAATTACTAAGGAATATCCTCCACCAAAATAAACACTGGCAACCTTTTCCTATTGATAGAATGGATTCTTGACTTGCTAAGCCAAACATTTCCACTCTCTGAAGGAAGAAATAAGGACGGAGACACAGAATGAGTCTAAAATGTGTTTTAGTGAAGCTAGATGGAGAACGGAGGAACTCTAAAAGAATGCAATCATTTCATCAAAGGGGATGTTACAGCCAGTGATGTGAAGACCAGTGCTCTAAGAAAACAGAGTCAGAAAGAGTAGTTGGGTAGGACTCCTTAGACAAAAATTGAAAAACAAGATGGCTCCAGAGGGAAGGAAGTCTCACAGACATAAAATTCTGACAGTGTCAAATAATCCCACTGAGAAAGAGAAAAGAGAAGACATGGCAATCAAAAGTAGGTACGCCACACACAAGTGTCATGGTACTGAAAGAACAGTGTCAGGCAAGATAAAAGCTGAGAATAAGAAAAGTCTTTCAAAAATGCTAACAATCAACAAAAAGAAGGGTTTCCCCCCCCCCCTTAAAGCAGATGAAGAAACTGAGAGAGAGAGAGAGAGATGGCTTAAGGCCACTGAAAGTGAAGAAATAACAGAAAGTCCAGCATATTAGCTCTTGTTCTATGTGTATCTTCTGTCAACGGAAATGCTAATAAGCCCAGAAGGGCAAGAATGAACCTCAGACAGTAGAATTAAAAGACCATGATTGGGCAGAGTCATGTTCTTAAAAATGCCAGGTAATTTTATTAGATGAGCTAAGTGCTTCTGACCAGGTGAATTCCATCTCAGGATTCTGAAAGAAATCACACCAAATAAAGTGGTTGAACCCCCACTGGAATTTGCACTGAGGAAACTCAGAGGGGAAAAAAGGCACCAGCGGATAGAGATGAGCTAATATTGACTTAGTATACTTAAAGATGAAGGGTGAAGGAGAGTGAGTTTCATTAATTGAACTCTTAAATTCTGTGTTGATTCTGGGCAAGGCAGGAATTGAGAAAATCAAACAGGAACAGTATGGAGCCAACATAGATTTATGATGAACAATACAAGCCAGACCTAGCTCACTTTCTCTTTTGATAAAATTACTAGACCAGTAGACAAGGAAAATACTGTAGACATATGTGTCTGGATGTCAACAGGGCATTTGAAAGACTCTCTGATTTTACCTTTGCAGGGAATGCTTTTCAAATTGGTGTCTGCAAAGAACTTACACAGGATATTCACAGGTATGCATGGAGCAGGGCTCATACACAAATACATTTGGAAAACATGAGTTAAACAAAACATAAATTTTGAAGAGTAATATATATGATAATGTGCACTGTGGCTCTCCAAGAAGAGAATGTAGTGTGCATCTCCCAAACTTTTTAAAATATGGCACTCAATTTTGCTTAGGTATATCTATTAATATCTTCTTGAAACAAAATTTGGGAACAGCTTTACTGAGACAAGAAATTTGTACTGAATAAAATTCACATTTAGAAAGCATCCTGATTAATATTAGATCAACCATACCCACGAACAAAGCATTGAACTGAAGAGAAATCTCCAGTGGGATGGGATGACACAATGCTCTGTCTATAATGCTGCCCTTAACACCATCATTATCGATTTGCTTGAAATATTGCGTACCCCTATTCAAAACTATAGATGCTATAGAATAGAAAGAGATAACCAATAATGTGTCACCTTACAGAACCAAAATCCTAACAATTTCAATTGAACAAGATGAGCTTGACTAATAAATACAAGTCCTAACAAATGGTACAGGGAAAGGATAAAAGTGCAAAATGGAGGTAGGCTGAGGGAGGAGAAAGTTAAGAGCTGTGTATATGGGGATAAAGACAACCTCAGATTGTGGCAAAAAGCTCATTTTAAATCAACAGTGTAACATAGCAAAAAAAAGTCATAATATGTTCTGAGGCAACAGAATTATTAAAACCTGGGACAGTGGAAGCAGTTGGCTACATCAATTCTGCTCTTGGTCCCATCATATACAGGAATCCTATTATGCTTCAAGGCATACTTCAAAAACCCATTACCAAACAGAATGGAGTCCAAAGGAGTTACCAGTAAGGGAAAGGGGCACAAAATCTGTCACCAAACATTAAGAAATGAGGCAAACACCCAGGTGTCCATGGATAGATGGAATAAATAAAGTGGATGAGGTATATCTACAATGGAATATTATTCAACCATCAAAAAGAATGAAATCTTGCCATTTGCAACAACATGGATGAAGCTAGAAAGTATAATGCTAAGTGAAGTAAATTAGTCAGAGAAAGACAAATACCATAAAATTTCACTCATATGTGGAATTTAAGAAAATAAACAAATGAACAGAGGGAAAAAAGAGAGAAAGAGAGGCAAACCAAGAAACAGACTCTTAACTACAGAGAACAAACTGGCAGTTGCCAGATGGGAGGTGCAGAGGATGGTGAAGGGGATTAAGAGTACAGTTATCATGATGAGCACTGAGTAATGTACAGAATTATTGAACCACTATGTTGCACATCTGAAACTAATAGAACACTGTGTGTTAACTATATTAAAACTAAAGTTAAAAACATTAAAAAAAAAAAAAAAAGGAAATGAGGCAGAAGCCTAGACTGCTTAGTCTATAGAAGGAGAGCTAAGGGGGCACAATAGTAGTGTCCAAATACCTGGAGAACTGCCCTGTAAATGGAATGATAGGTTTCTATAGGACAGAACTGTGGTCAGCAAGAGCTCCAGAAGTACAGTTTTGCCTGAACCTGTTCTTATAATTAGAACAGCTTGAAAATAAGCCAACTCTGATGTTTGTGAATTCTTTGTCATTGGTGTGTTCAGAGGCTTAACAAATGCTTAATGAAGATATAGTAGAAGGAGAAAAATGGACTATATGGTTTAAAGGATTTTTTTTAATCTTAAGATTTATACTTTGGGTTTGGGACACAGTATGATGATCCTCACTTGCTAGCCTAGAGGTATTGAAAAGAACAAAAACCAAGACCAGAACCTGTGCACTAGGACAAAACTAAAGGACAAAAATAGGTGCTAAAGTCTTAATCTCTTGGCTTTATTCTCAGGCTTGAGGATACTGAGGTCACTCAAATAGCAATATGGGACCTCGCCTTTATGATTAGGTCACCAGATCTCAAACTTCGTCAACGAGTTTGACTTTGGAGATTTTGTTAAAATTTTATTTTGTTTAATTTTAACTCTAGTATTAACATACAGTGTTCTATTAATTTCAGGTATATAATATACAGTTCAACAATCCTGTACATTACTCATTGGTCATCATGATAAATGCACTCTTTAATCCCCTTCACCTATTTCACCCATATCCTTACCTATCTCCCCTCTGGAAACCATCAGTTTGTTAAGAGTCTGTTTCTTTCTTTCTTTCTTTTTTTTTTTTTTTTTTAAGATTTTACTTATCTAACAGAGGGAAAGAGAGATCACAAGAAGGCAGAGCAGCAGGCAGAGAGAGAGGAGGAAGCAGGCTCCCTGCTGAGCAGAGAGCCCGATGTGGGGCTTGATCCCTGGACCCTGAGATCATGACCTGAGCTGAAGGCAGAGGCTTAACCCACTGAGCCACCCAGGTGCCCCAAGAGTCTGTTTCTTGACTTGTCTTTTTCCCATTGTTTGTTTGTTTTGTTTCTTAAATTCCACATATGAGTGAAATCATATGGTATTTGTCTTTCTCTAATTTATTTTGCTTAGCATTATACTTTCTAGCTCCATCCATGTTGTTGCAAATAGCAAGATATCATTCTTTTTTTTGGCTGAATAATTTTCCATTGTATGTATATACCACATCTCTTTTATCCATTCATCACTCAATGAACACTTGCATTGCTTCCATAATTTGGCTATTGTAAACAATGCTTCAATAAACACAGGGATGTATATACCCTTTTGAATTAGTATTTTCATACTCTTTGGATAAATAACCAGTAGCGCAATTACTGGACCATAGGTAGTTATATTTTTAATTTTCTGTTTTTAATTTTTTGAGGGTCTCCACATTACTTTCCACAGTGGTTGTACAGTTTTCTTCCCCCAACCAGTGCACGAGTGTTCCTTTTTATCCACATCCTCACCAGCACTTCTTATTTCTTATGTTTTTTATTTTAACCATTCTGACAGGTGTGAGGTGATAACTCATTGTTTAGATTTGCATTTCCCTTATGATGACTGATGTTGAGAATCTTTTCATGTAAATTTGAGTATGTTGACCTACCTCTAGATATCCATTCCCTCCACCAGAACTAGCCCAGTGACTAAAATAAAACTGAGTCTCTCAAGGGATATAGGTTGGGGGAAGTAATGGATCCTCTAACCATAAGAAACAAACAAATGCTGGGGAATGATAAATCCATTACTTTATGAATCAGGGACCTATAATTTTTACCTATAAGGAATATCATCTCCAATGTTTCAATTTCAGATTAAACAGTAGATACTTTCTATTTCAACTGTAAACTTAAGACTAGATTTAAGATAGAAAAAAAAATGGATCCTTATTTGGGTACAAAAATGTATTTACATAGGAATATTTGAAAAAAATCATGGAATATCTAACTATAAAAGAAAATAGCTAGATTATACCTGAGATGGCTACTCCATAGAGAATATATTAAAATTTGAAATAATAAAGAAAAGCTGGATTATCTAACACATAAAGATAAGAATAACAGTACTAGGAAAAGTAATAAACAATGACAATAATGATAGCAGACACTTTGTGGGAAGCAGTTTTCTATGCAGTATATATGGGGAAAACTTTTGTTCCCACCACAACTCTGAAGTAGCTGCTGTTATTATGTCATTTTTTACAGAGAGAAAACTGAAGAATAAAGAGGTAGTCAAGGTAAATACAACTGAAGGGTAATATACTTAAACAATAAAAAAAAGGCACAAATTCAAAATGGGTCACATACTAAAAAAGGAAAGAACAGAATGCTAGCCCCCATGATACTCAGGGTACAGGAAAGCAGACATGTTATATGCTGATGGTGGGAGTATAAACCAATAAAACAGCATTTCTGGAAGGGAATTTGGCAATAGGTATAAGAAACCTTAAAACTATTCATTCTCTTCTTTGATCCAGTAATTCCACTTTGGGAACTTTTCCTAAAGAGAAATTAAATATATGAACAAAGGTTTCTCCACCACATTACGCATTGTGTCATTGCTTATAATGAGAAACAAATGGTTTCAGTAAATATGATAACTAAAAATACTAAAGTGTAATGCAGTCTCTAAAAATGCCTCAGTGTGTGTCGAGGGGTGTGCGTGTTTTTCTGTATATATACATACAAAAATAGTTCTAATACTTTTTGAGGGAAGCAAGCAGCAAAATTTTCCAGAAAATGAATTGGAAATGTATGTATCAAAATAAAAATGATACTTTATCTGTATGATGGGATTGTTAGTTAACGATGTTATTGCCTTCTTTTGGAGTTTTCTGTTTTTTTGGATATTGTGACAAGGAGCCTGTTACTTGAAAAGTAGTTAAGAGTATAGCTGAGAGTAGGTTCTGGAGCCAATATCCCAAGTCCAAATTCCAGCTCACCTATTATTCACTGAGTGATGTTGGGTAAATTGCTTAATTTCCTCATCTGTAAAATGGGAATAAAAATGATACTTAGTTCACAGGGCTGATATGAGAAATCAATAAATTAATATAGGCAAAGCACTTAGCACAGTGCCCAGACCTTGATAAACATCAAAGGAATTAGTGACTACTATTATTGCTTAGAACATTAAACAAATTCTCAACAACAATAAAAATACTATCACCGATCAAGTAGTTTTTATTTATGAATTCTCATAGATAAGAACTAAGCAACACTCCACTTCAAACAAGAAAAAAAAAGTCAGTTTTGTATGTTACCAAGAGATGGCATAGGTTGTTCTACAACACTTCATTCTGAGAGCACCTGTTTGTTGTGTCTGTGTCTGGTTTTGAGGTATTTTATAGTCATACAGCTATTATTAGCCACATCATGTCCAGTTAAAAAGCAGTACGTTTAAAGTACAGTAATAATAGGCATATGATTATGATGGAAATAAGGAGAAAACATTTTTTAAAATGAGATTAGGGGGCACCTGGGTGGCTCAGTGGGTTAAAGCCTCTGCCTTCGTCTCAGGTCATGATCCCAGTGTCCTGGGATCGAGCCCCACATGGGGCTCTCTGCTTAGCGGGGAGCCTGCTTCCTCCTCTCTGTCTGCCTCTCTGCCTACTTGTGATCTCTGTCTGTCAAGTAAATAAATAAAAAACCTTTAAAAAAATAAAATGAGATTAGTGGGAAGATGATGAAATATTACACATACAGGTGACATGAATCACTAGACTCATTGAAAATGTCTTTAGGAAAAAAAAATCATATGACATTTGAAAAATGCCAGACCTATTTGATCCACAGTATCAACATATGAGGAAATCAGCAACAGATGAGGAAAAGTGAATAAGGACAATAAACAACTTTGAGTATGTGGCCAGATGATGTGTATCAAAACTAGACATCTGGCAACCTAATGGTAATTCATTATAACTGTCTATTTGCTTGAGAACGTAAATGCTAAGTATGATCAATACGCTACTGATAAAAACCACAGATGAGTTACAAACGGCAGATGAGTCCATTGGTCCAGGCCTTGTTTGAATCTGCCCAATTTCCTTATGGAGTCAAGAAGTGGTCAGAATTTTACCTGAAGCCTTAAGGCGTTCCCCCACAGTAGTCTTGGAGAGAATCAGGCTGCGGGCTCTTAATAGCCTCAGTAGAGTTGCAATGTAGACAAAACCAGTATTTTAGGGGTAAGCTGTCTGATAGATTGTTAATTGAGGGAATAGCATGCTTCTTTCAACACTCCAAAATTGTGTTTTGTGGGAATGTACTAGGAAAATGCAAGTTTAAGCCCTTCTTAAGAATATTGCTATGACTTTGTTATAATTTTAAAGCTAATCCTACACCCTACATTACACTTTTCAAGTTTAAAGTAGTATTGTGTCATTCTGATTTATGTGCAAATGGATTTAGGAACAACTGATTTATTAGTAGAGGGACTTCTGTACTTAGCCTCAGTGAGGTGCCCAGAAAACTAGGAAAAGGGAAAAATAAAATCATCATGCATAGATGTGCAAAGTCACCTGGAAGAAGAATTGTTCCCAGGCCAGCAAGACTCAGTTATAACGAGACTAATTATTTTAACATATCAAAACAAAGAACAAATTAGGCAAAAAAAGAAAAAAAAAAAAGGCATTGTCAACCTAGAAATAAGAATCATTGAGACAAAAGCTGGCCAAATCCATCCTAACATTGCCCAGGAAAGAAATGAGGCTGATGGGTTTTGAGCATCAATATTCTAACTTCGTTGGTCAGGCTAACTCTAATGGAAAGACGGATACATATGATTATATATCAGGCTGATTCCATTAAACATGAAATTCATCTAACTTTTCCCATTCTATTTACTTGATCAACAAGTAACCCTCAAGTTAGGAGATGGTTTCCTATGGAGACAAATGCTATGTTGACAAAGCCCATGATAAACATCCTAGTCCTTGTGATCATAATTTCACATTGTACATTATTAAAATATATGATTATAATTTTGTTTTCTCTCTAGCTTGATGACAGAGGAAATCCATATTAATTCTCTGCTCAAATATGGGAAGCTCGTTCTCACTACATTTTTTTTTTAAACTGATCTTATTTTATACATCAGTCTTCCTAAACTTGGTTAATGTGAGTCAACCCTTAAGAGATGGATCAACTTTTTAGGGAGACAATGCAAGACTGAGGAACTTGACTTTAGGCATAAGTAACTCAGGTCATCCTGTGCAATCCCCGCTGACCATCCTTGGTAGGAATGCCCTGATATTGTTGTTAGCATTATACATTTCTACAAAGAAAAAATCAAGAATTCTCTCTGCACCCTATGGTATTCATTTCAGCCTCCATTTAAAGAGTCATAAATTGGAAAGGAAGCAGGAGAAAGCAACAAATATGATATTCTGATTAACTATGTCTTTGAATCCTGGGAAATCCAAGACTGAGGGGAACAGAGAAATGGTCACAGTCATGTGAGTGCAGAAAAGAACAACCCTAGTCGAATCCAACCCCTAAGGGCACTATGGATTCTAATTACCACCTCTTTTAATCATGGAGAACTCTCTTGATACTAGTTTGGAAACACTGAGAATCAGACTGAATCTAGTATAATCTCTGCCTAATATGTAGTAGTTCTGCATGTTGTCCACAATTGTTATTGATCATATAGAAGCTATTGTGCCAAGTCATAAAATGCCATCACTTTGAATTCCCTGTAGAAACTTTACAGTGAGTGTCTGTCCCATAGAAATTTGAATGGTTTAATCTACACATGGATATCTTTTATCCTCTCCTCTACTTCCTTGAGATATGGTTTGTGATACGTTAACTAACAAGAACTGACCCTCTCATTAAGTTGGATTTTTTTCATTACAAGAATGCCAATAGCCAACAAAAGCTCAAGAGGTTCACAGAAAGGAAGTAGTTAAATGATAAAAACGTGAAATGTTATGCAGCAAGCTGTGTACAATTAACTAGAATTCAAATATACACCTTGTTCCAATCCAAGCCATTTATCAGATAAAAATAGTCTGCTACAAGAATGTCATGATTAATGAGGTGAGACTCCAGCTAATTACTGTTTCCTCCAGAAGTAATTAGGTTGGCATTGCTAATCAAGATGAATGAACACTCTGACCCGCTTTTTTAAATGTAAAACTATGAGCCGCTACTGCAATAACATCATTTAGTTCAGGCAATGTAGTCTTTATTAGGCTTGTAGTTTGATTAAATTCTTTTGTTACACCAGGCTTTCCACACATGAACAGATGAATGCTGTGATGTTCAAAGAGTTTTTCACCCTTAATTAAAGACTGAAAAGGCTTGTTCAATTCACAGGGCAATACATAGGACAGCTCTAAATTGATAGCTTTTAAGTAGAGAATAACGGAAGGAGTCTTAGGGCTTGTCCAGCTGTGAGAGGTTGCCTCCTCCTACTGTAATTCCTCTTATTACGGTTGAGAAATGAATGTGAAATACTTTTATTATATTTTATTAAACAGCTTTTTCATTTCATTACAGCCTCTTTTAAGGAACACAATGCATATATCTGTACTTATTTTTTTAATGCAATTAATAAAAGGAGGGAGGAGGGTAGTTAATTCAATACCATTAATAGAACAAACTGCAGTGTGCAACACAGGTCTGTAAAAGCAGGCAGAGTCCGTACAGTTTATATCCGAGGGACTAACATTCCATACTCATGGTTACGATGAAGAAAAACTTGTTTTCCTGAGAAGTGAATATATTTCATATTCTTTCAAACAAAGGGATGAGCTCCTGGATTAGAGGCTGAAGTTAGATTAACTCAAAAGATGATCATTTATTAATTTTTTACCCGAAGTGTCAATATCTTTGCCCCCACATTAGTTTGCTAGAGGCTTGTCTCAGATCTCAGTGATCTCATCACTTCCACACACCTGATAGGTTTCCTCCGCCTGCCTCGCCTTTCTTTACTTTCACAAATTTCCATTTTGTGATTCTTAATGTTTTTCTATAGTTATTCCAAAAGGGTAGGATTATCCTCTCCACTATTCCTCTGCCAGTTGGTTTATATTTCCACTTGCCAGGTTGGGAAATCCTATTTTTATATCTTCTACTTAATTATATTCCCAGTCTAGAATGTGCTGTCTCCTCTTTGATTGACATGTTTGGACCTCCTGCTGCTTTGTTTTTCTCTGCAATTTTGTATACAGGAGGATAAAATAATCTTAAATTTTGACACCTTGTCTAGGTCTAGGAGTCAGTTTCTTTTTTGGGGTTTTGCCTTGTTGTAAAATTTCATATATGACTTTTAGTATTACTGATTTCCATTTTTAAAACACCCTGTCTTCATTTAGAAGATATGAATACGGCTGACCTGCAGGTCCTATGGTATCTGTTCTCCTGAACTCCTTTTAACAAGCAGCAGAGGCCAGCCATTCTCAGCCCCACGCCTGACAGAGACACAGAGATGGAAAATGGGCCACAGTGGTGCACAAAGCCTCATTGTGCAGACAGAAAGCCTAGACACCACTGCCTGCAGCACCAGGATAGGTAAATGTGTCAGGACACGCCCCGCTGCTCGAGGGTAATTGTCAGGGTGTCATTATACACGACACTTCATTCTCTTTCCTAATTTTCCAGTTGGGTTTTGAATTTGTCATAGTTCCGTGTCATTTACTTTACTCCATCATTATTCTACACCAGGCTGCCTTTCTTAAATGTGGCTCCCCTCACGTCGACGGGTAGCGTTAGATTTCGTCCTAGGATGTTATATTAAATAGCTCCCAAGCTTTTTTAGACTTGTCTCTCGGGTTCTCTCTTTTCCTTAGTGCCTGTCTGTTTAGCACAAGGATAGCTCCTGTTCTGCCTGATAAACCCAAGCTGGTATCTTGTGCTTTCTGCCATGTGTTATTTAATTAAAACATGTAGTTCTTTCTTGGTCTTCTAAATAGTTCTGGCACCATAATAGTTGCTGAGGCTCAGGGCAGCAATAGAATTTAACGTAGAGCTCTTGACCTTGATCTAGCCTTTCACGATTTCATGAATTTTTTTTTGTTTTATTATATATTTTTGACTCCCTGGTGAGAATAAAGAATAAGCTCTTTGAGTTCAGGTACAGTGCCAGGGACTTCCAACATATATTCCTAAGGCTACAACACATATAAGAAATTCTTATTGGATTGAATTATACTTCATAAAAAAAAAAAAAAAACTAAACTAAAAAAGCACCACAGAAGAAACTTTCTATGGGAAGATAATATCTTTAAGCCAGATTCTGTCACTAATCTATTGGTTCAGTTTATATAGCATAAATGAAGCTAAATATCAAACATATAGCAGAATATCCATCAATAAAGTAATTCATAATATTAGCCCTTCTTTTAAAGTCATTTTAAGTTTTATTATATTTAACTGAATTATTCACTTTATTTAATTGAATTATTTAAATCATTTAACTGAAATGAATTACTGTTATTCTCAAGTCTACACTTCACCAGTTTTGAAGACACTGCATGGAAAATAAAAATTAATCTAATCCCTCTAAGGTTTCCTGTTCTTTCTCCCCACTCCCACCCCCACCCCCAAGTTAGAGTTCCCACATCTCTAACC
This sequence comes from Mustela nigripes, assembly GCF_022355385.1. Taxonomy (NCBI): domain Eukaryota; kingdom Metazoa; phylum Chordata; class Mammalia; order Carnivora; family Mustelidae; genus Mustela; species Mustela nigripes. The sequence continues at coordinate 71,129,359 of NC_081562.1, forward strand.
CAAGACTGTAAGTTTTGTGATTCAATTCCCTAATTTTAAGGCAGGATTTTCTTTAAACCAACTTTCACTGAATTCATAAAAAGTATAGTAAGTATTCACTGAACCTGAGTTATGACCCTAGGAGTAATCAGGAAAGAAAACTCTGTTAAGACAGTAGTGATAAGTTTAGAAAGTCTGAATCTTTTTTCTAAAATTACGATTTTAGGGGTAGACTAAAAATGGAAGAACAGTGGTTTTTCAGTAAAACAGAAGGGTGAAGAAGCCAGAGTTTGTACAACACCAACATACAAGGGCCAGGACACAAACCCAGCCAACAGCAGGAGTTCCAAAAGTCAAGCAAGGCAAATGTCCAGAAAGAGTGGCAAATTCTATCTTGATTTAGCCAACTGTCAGCACTAGGGTTGCAACAGATGGTATAAGATCCCAGAACAGTGAATGGGATCCAGAGGACCATTGATATTTGGAAGTTTAAAGATCAACTGCTTCTAGTCTAAGGCCATTTATCCATCTAAATTATAGGCAGTGAGAAGGAGGAAAGAGAACCAGGAATAGCAAGAACAGCAAAGGCCTTGCTCGGCAACACCCTGCTGAGGTTCAAGAGCAAGGCCCCAGAACCATGGGAAGAGATTATATGAAAAGATCAAAGAAACCAAAGCATTAGTCCAGTCTAGGGTACTGAACCACACAAGAGAAGACCGGCTATCACTTGCAGGAGCAATCAGAGGCCAGCTCACCTGCAGAGTCATAATCATTCATTCAACAATCATTTAGTAAATACCCACAATGTATACTACAATAATGAGGGTTTCAGCCATCCTAGAGTTTACAAATGAGTAGAAAGATCCCTAAAAATCCCTAGCAATAATAAAGTATGAAAACTGCTGTTATAGAATAGCCGGAGACCCTAATCTAGTCCAAGGCCAGGAGGGGAGGGTGTTGGGGAAAAACCTCACTGGAAGAAATTTTGTTTAAGTTTAAACTAGATCCAAGTCTGATCTCTTGCAAAGAGTCTGGAAGAAATTCAGGAGACCCATGTTCAACAACACCTACTAGACCCATGAAAGACAGTATGATAGAAGAAGTTAGGGAATTTTTATTACTGGCTACAGTAACATTTTATTACTGGCTACTTCCTACACACATTTTTATTACTGGCTAGGGACTTGATCCTAAACAATTATGTGGAAACCTTGATCCATGCGAGCAGAGTAATACTTTCTTCTTGGATGATAAGCACTTAAGTAACTTAGACTGGCTTTACCAAAATATGTTTCATGGACCACTAATTTCATAGAATGAGTGAATAATCTATGTCAAAAGGATTATATAGCCAAGTGCTTTTGGAAAACTTTGAATATTATTGCTATCTCTTAGGGAATCATAAATCACACTACATATCTTTAACTAAGTATATTTTATCTAATTCATTAAATAATTCTATTTTTATCTTATATAGTTATATTTATATTACTTATATAAAATATAAACAAGGGCACAGTAATCAAATATACATAAATTTAAGACACTAAAAGGTTTCACAATTAAGAAATGTGCTTGCATTTTATAACTGTGGTAACTCACAAACTTATTTAGTCATAGAATTCATTTTTATGAATTAACTATTAATATTTCTTGGAATTAGTGCTCCATAGACCATACTTCAGGAAAGGATGTTCTGAACTAGGCATCATCAATTTTTTTCTGTAAAGAGCAAAATAGTAAATATTTTAGGCTTTGTGGGCTATACAATCTTTGTTACAACTCATCAAATCTACCACTATGGCTCAAAAGCCAGTCATGGACAGTATGTAAATGAATGGGCATGGCTGCGATCTAATACGTTAGTTACAAAAACAGGCATTAAGCTGGATTTGGCTCACATGCCATAGTTTGCTGACTTCTATTCTAGACAATTACTCATTATCACAGGCCTCACACCAGAGTTTATCCTTAGCTATCCAGCAATCAGTGTGCTAGCAAGGGAAGGGGATAGCCAACCTAAGTAGAGGCAATTGTAGGCCTATGTGACCTACCTGGAAGACTCCAAGAACTCAGTGATTACAAGAAGGAGACAGCCCTAGAGATTACATGAAATAAAAACAAAATAATTTAATATATTTGCTGGATGCACAATAGCTCCCTTATTTAGTACCCAGGACTAAACACATCCTTGGCCAGATCCCTTATCAGATTTTCCTGAGTACAGTGAGTGGGCAACACTTGAAGTCCTTTCAAAGCGAATGCGTAGAAATACTTAAAGTGAAACTGAAGAAAACAAAGACTGGGGGTAAGAGTAGAAGTGGACAATTATCACAGGTGCCTCTTGTCACTGTTCCTGCTCCTTGTCTTCAAGTAGCCAATAACCAGGGTCTGCCCTAAATCTGGGGTGATAAGTCAGCTTCCTACCTTTTGAAATGCCTACAAATCCCTCCCATTGTTCAAAATTTCACCTTAGAGATATAAGTGAGGAACATAGTCTGTGTATTGAAACCATAGAGGTCCTACAAAAACAAATGTTATCTAAAACAAGCACAACATTCTCCCCTTAGTCAATGAAACAGAACTGAAAATATTAGCAAGATGATTTGAATGTCAATGAAAAGATTCAAATGAAACAAATCCCCATGTGGTAGAGCACAGCCGATGAGTAGCCCTGAGTACTGAAGTTCACTACAGTTCACCTCATTAGCACCTCTCTACCCTCACCTACATCTCACATCCCAACCCTTCCTTACTTTTTTAATTCTTCAATGGTTAACACAGAGTTCTGGAGGTACTTACCTCCTAACCACATTTACTGGGGGGTATCAAGAGGGATCAACTTTTGGGAATAAGAGTGCTTGAGGAAGGCTTAGTAAAGTGAAAAAATGTTTAAAAGGACCTTCTTGTTCAGAGCTGAAGTAATCACCAATGTTCTGCAATATTGGTGGGTTGAGTTTAATCTTGACACTTTATTCCTCAGAAGGCTTTTCATTGTCCACAGGTTGAGAAGGCAACAAAGGAAACACCTCTATAGGCTTAATTCTCACTAACAAAGAAGTAATAACAGGGATCTCATAGGAAAGGGATCGTGTCCTGTAGGAATCCAGAAAAGACAAGGGAATTGATGCTAGGAACAGTCAGATATGTACTGTCCATGGCCTCCAATCAAAGGACCACCAGGACCACACTTGAAGTTTAACAAATTCCGGTTTATTTCATATTGCGATGAGAACACACACCATGAAGAACCATGGGTCATCTCAGTAAGTGGCTGTTGGAGGCTGTGATAGGATTTGAGCTTGTCTGGGGTGCTTGTGGGAAGATTCAAAAAGTGGGGCTTTGCTCTCAATTATAAGTTGTCAGGAAGTAGAGCTAATTCTTATGCTTGGGTATCTTAATAATTCTAATCTAAAGGTGAAAATAACAGAATGAGTCTAACATTGTGACTGGCAAGAAAAGCAGTGATCACTTACAAGTGATGTTTGGTCATTTCTGTGGTTTCGACAATGCTCATCTTTTAGACATGATCACAAAGTGGTCTTGTTTTGTCTTGATTCATCACAGTCACAGAGTGACCTTGTCTGATGTTAATATTCTGCAAAACTGTTATGTTCAACAAGATAACATCATGGCCCCACAGTGAGTGCCAGGTCAATTCATACAAACACCACATCCTAGCTGAGAGTGCTAGGTCATTTCCTAGCTGTCAGGAGCTGCTTTTCCCTTTCTGAGTATAGAATTCTTGAGAAAAGCAGATTTGAGAAATTTCAGAGGAAAGAGAGATATGATTAAATAGGCCTAAGAACTAAAACAGAATGGATTTAAAAGAAATGAGGAGTTCTAAAGCATAAGTTAAATGACACAATGTCGGGACGCCTGGGTGGCTCAGTTGGTTAAGCAGCTGCCTTCGGCTCAGGTCATGATCCCAGTGTCCTGGGATCGAGTCCCACATCGGGCTCCTTGCTCAGCAGGGAGCCTGCTTCTCCCTCTGCCTCTGCCTGCCATTCTGTCTGCCTGTGCTCGCTCTCTCCCCCTCTCTCTCTCTGATAAATTAAAAAAAAAAAAAAAAAAAAAAAAAAAAAAAAAAAATGACACAATGTCAAATAATTCCCAAAGAAGAAAGGGAGTGTCTTAAAGGAACTCTAAGTAGTAGCTCCAGAGGCACTTAAGTACTTCAGATTTTCAAGGGCTTACCCAAAAGAACAGAGGAGAAACACAAAACTAATATTGGCTGGGAAGGAAGAACATAAACTTTTGAGGACAAACAGGATAGCCTGATACCCAGTGTAGCTGGTGAGTTCCTCTAACTGCAGAGGCTTGTAAATGGGGAGGAATGCTGGACTAAATGGCTTCTATATCAGAATACCAGCAAGGGACAGATGGCATGTTCAACTGGGTAACTGAGAAGAGATAAACCAAAAAACCCTCTTAGAATCATTTAGGAAAAGAATAGGAATGGCATAGGCCCCTGGAGTTAATAACAGCCACAAACTGTCACCATCTCCAGGTCTGAAGTGGCAAGGAGAGGGACAACCACTAGCCCCAGTGGAGAGACAGTAGATTGTCTGATAGCAATGTGGCCTTTGCCAAGGAAATAAGCATCCCACAGTGACCCAAAAGTGAGGAATCCAGGGAAGTGAACACCCCAATGTCATTTTTCTTTTTCCCTCCCATATCCTGCCAGTGACTCCTTTGTCCAAATCCAACTAGAAGCCAAAAGATAAGAAAATCTGTGAATGCAGCCCATAAAGTCAACTTCCTGTAGCACAGAGAAGGGTGGGTGTAGATCTGGAGGGGAAAATGGAAGAGAAGTCATCCTCAACTCTTCAAAATTCCATGACATCATCATTCTTTTTAGTACCTTTCACACCCAACCTGACAAAGCAAATCAGCCCCCACATAAAAGTGAACCTGCAACAATTACATCCTAATTTCCCCTTTTGACATGGACATATCTTGTTTTGTTCTTTCACTCCCTTACTTAGTTCCCCATCAGAGATCTACTCTCCATTCTCCCTGATTTATGTGCATAACCTCTTTAACCCAGCCCTAGTTGCACTCTGCTGAAGGATCCTCTGAGCTGATTCCTAGACACATCTCCCCTTGATCCAGTCCCAACCTCCTGGCCCTATACATGCTCCCAACCTATACATGCTCTTCCCGAGTGATTTGGTTCTCAAAGAAGAAGGAAATAATTCTCTCTTTATATGTTAACTTTTGTGTGGGGAGAGGAGAACAAGGGGATGTATTCAGGGCCAGAATTATTAAGAAATTCTCTTCACAAGAAAATTCCACAATCACTCCACTCAGTCTAAAAATATCAAGAACACTATACCACTTATTATAAGTTTACATATACTCATTTATGATTAATCACTATATTCTCATTTAGGGGACAACTGAATTCTAGAAAAGTCCTTTAGACCATGATTTTGGTTAAAGCTATTACGCCAGAGAGAGAGGTTGACTACAGTCTCCATCAGGGCAGAGACTATTTCTTATTTTGTACACTAATATCTCTAAAGTATGCAAACAGTTTGGCATATTCTTGGTTCTTAAAATTATATTAGTTGAATAAGTAAATGATGACATCTACTGGATTTCCAAAAGGAAAAAAAAGGTGGCATCCCAATTTTGAGCTTTATATATTTTCCTTCTTTTTTGTCCCTTAAAAAAAAAAATCCAGGTACAGAAATGAACAAATTATTCCTGGCATCCTATGGCTCATATTCTTAGTCAATCCATTTAAAGTCCTGCTCATTTTTTACTCTCTTTTCCCCTTTATTTCTTTGTCCCTTTCATATTCCCCTCCTCTAAACAGGAGGAAGCATAATGTATTTTTTAATTAAACTTTTTATTTTGAGATAATTGTAGGTTCACATGCAGTAGTAAGAAATAGAGATCTCATTCATTTCAACATCTTGAAAAACTAAAGTAGATTATCACAACCAGGATATTAACATTGATATAGTCAAAATGCAGAACATTTCCATCATCATATAATCCCTCCTGTGCCCACTTATAATCATGCCCACTTCCCTCCTGCCCACACTTTCTCCTCAAGCCCTGACGACCACTAATTTGTTCTCCATTTCCATACTTCTGTCATTCCAAGAACGTTATATAAATGGGAACATACAGTATATAATCCTTTGGATATTGGCTGTTTTCTTTCATTCAACAGAATTCTGGAGAGTCAAACACATCATTACATGTATTGATAGTTTGATCATCCTCATTACTAAATAATATCCCATCCAACAAATGTACCAGTTTAACCACACACAAGATGGAGGACATTTTCATTATTTCAGTTTCTGGCTTCTAGAAATAAAGCTGGTATGGACATCCACAGAGGTTTTTGTGTGAACATAAGTCACATGTTCTAACTCAAAACCAAGTAAGAAGTCTACTCTGTCTATCTTGAGCCTGGAAAGGAGGTGGATATATTACATGCTATAGAAGAATGAAGTTTAGGGACCAATAATTCAATCTACCACAGACAAGTTTACCTTCAGCTCTCAGCTACCAAAAGTAATGGAACAGAAACCTTTCTTGAATATGTTCCTTTATAAATCTTTGTAGAGTTCCCAAGAGATAGGCACCCAAAAGTGGAACACTACATCATAGGACATACACGTTTCTCCCAACACAGTAGGACTGCTGTCCACAGTGACAGTGCCTATTAACCTGACCATAACATAAACAATACCAGGGTGTTCCTGTTTCTTCACATTCTTGCCAACAGTCACTATTTACCCTCTTTTTAACTTTTATTTTCTGATATGTGTAAAGTGGTATTGCATTGTTTATTTGCATATCTTAGACTATAGATGAATTCATAAAACTTCTGCCATATAGACTCTATATCATTTCTTATGTGCTGCTCATATTTTTTTCTCAGTTTTCTGTTGATTTTTATTGCTTTTCAGGAGTTCTTTCTATATTTGTAAGTTATACCTTTGTCCGTTTAAGACACTGGAAAGTTTTTTCCATTCCATTATGTGTCTGCTAATATTATCTGCAATGTCCTTTACTAAACAGATATCCATAATTTTGATATAGTCAATTTCATTACATTTTTACTTTACTTGAATTTATCTGAAATCCACTTTTATAACTGGTATATGATAAGGACCTAGCAATATTTTTCTCCATTTTAGTGAGTTTTACAGCATTTTGTATCAAATAGTTCCTATTTTCCTCCATTAATTTGTGATGCTACATTTACTAGATGTTGTGTTCCCATACTTAAATAAATCTATTTCTGAGCTCTTTATACTCCATTGGCCAATTTGCTTATTCATGAGTCAGACAAACTATTTTATTTCTGATATCTATGTAGTATAACTTAATACCTTGTAGGACAAGAATCTTCATTTTGTTCTTTATCAGATTTGATGTCACTGTTAACTGTATTATCCATTTTAGAATGTGCTTGGCAAATTCCTGAAAAATCCAGTTGGAATTCAGCATTAAGTTTATAGAGAACTATTTAGATTAAGTCCTCTTGCCTATCAACATGGAATATTGCTCCATTTATTTTAATCTTTTATGTCTTTCAATAGGATCATAAAATATTCTATTCTAAGTTCTTATGCATTCCTTGATGGCTTGATTCATACATATAGTCTTTATTATGGTGTGTATGTTTATCCTATATTTTATTACACTTTTTTCTGCTTTTTTCTTGAAGTTTTTATTTTTTTATAGATTTTATTTTTTTCAGTGTTCCGAGATTCACTGTTTATGCACTACACCCAGTGCTTAATGCAATACGTGCCCTCCTTAATACCCACCACCAGGCCTTCCCAAACTCCCATCCCTCTCCCCTCCAAAACCCTCAATTTGTTTCTCAGAGTCCACAGTCTCTCATGGTTCATCTCCCCCTCCAATTTCCCCCAACTCACTTCTCTCCAATGTCTTCTGTGTTACTATTTCACAAATAAGTGAAACCATTGATAATTGACTCTCTCTGCCTGACTTAATTCACTCAGCATAATCTCCTCCAGTCCTGTCCTTGCTGATACAAAAGTTGGGTATTCATCCTTTCTGATGGAGGCATAGTACTCCATTGTATATATGGACCATATCTTCCTTATCCATTCGTCTGTTGAAGGGCATCTTGGCTCTTTCCACAGTTTGGCAACTGTGGTCATTGCTGCTATGAACACTGGGGTACAAATGGCCCTTATTTTCACTACATCTGCATCTTTCGGGTAAATACCTGGTAGTGCAATTGCAGAGTCATTGGGTAGCTCTATTTTTAATTTCTTAAGGGATCTCCACACTGTTTTCCAAAGTGGCTGCACCAACTTGCATTCCCAGCAACAGTCTAAGAGAGTTCCCCTTTCTCCACATCCTCTCCAACACTTGTTGTTTACTGTATTGTTGATTTTGGCCATTCTAACTGGTGTAAGGTGGTATCTCAAAGCAGTTTTTTTTATTATTATTTTTTTATTATTTATAAACATATATTTTTATCCCCAGGGGTACAGGTCTCAAAGCAGTTTTGATTTGAATTTCCTTGATCGCTAATGATGAGGAACATTTTTTCACATGTCTGTTAGTCATTTGTATGCCTTCTTCATTCATGTCTTCTGCCCATTTTTTGACATGATTATCTGGTTTTTGGGTGTTGAATTTAAGGAGTTATTTATAGATCTTAGGTATCAGCACTTTGTCTGTACTGTCATTTGTGAATATCTTCTCCCATTCTGTGGGTTCCCTCTCTGTTTTGTTGACTGTTTCCTTTTAGTTGATTATTGCTTATTTGAAGACAACTACTAATTTTTGTTAGGTCTTTTACCTAGTAAATTTGTTAAACTCTTATTAACATTATTTCTAATAGATTTTGTTGTTGGTCCTGTCAGTTTTTCTATGAAGATCATCGTATCACTTGCAAATATTAATTTCCTTTCAAATCTTATTATCTTATATATTTTTCTTATCTTATAGTGATAAATGTGACTTCCAAAATCATGTTACTCAGTTATACTGATAGTAATTATCCTGTCTTATTCTTAACCTTAATGGATATGTAGGTGAATTTTCTCCAGAATGTATAAAAGTTTTCAATATATCTACTTTATCAAATTACATCTACATTTATACACTACATGGTGTGTGTATATATAGAGTATATAAATGAATATTACCACATTCTGCAGTTTTGAAATTAAGGTTATTATAGTTGCATAAAATAAGTTAGGTAGCTCTAAATTGTTTTCTATCATACAACAATAAAATAGGGACTACCTAATTCTTAATATTTTGGTAAAACTTGTTGAAAAAATTGAATGAGTAGATTTGGGGAGAGAAGATGTATGAGTTCTATTACCATTTTCTATAGTTGTTAGCATCTTAATTTTTTTCAGAAAATTTTTTCTAATTTCAGTCATTTATGTTTTTGTATTTTAAATTATCAATCTTGTCATATAGTTCATATTTTTTAAACCTCATATCTATACTCATGTCTTCAATTTTTATTTTTATTTTATTTACACCTCTTTTACTCTATTAATTTTTTCACAGAAACAGTTTTGGGTTCTGTTAATCTCTATTTTTAGCCATCTATTTATTTCTGCCTTTATGCTTTTTATTTTCTTTCCTCTTAAAAAGGTCTCCTCTATCAGCATTTTTACAAATTTTTGATCCAAGTGTTCAGATCATTTGGATTTTTGTTTGTTGTATTTTGGGTTTTTTGGGTTTTGGGGGGAGGGGCTTGTGGGGCTTGAACTCATGACCGGGAGATTAAAACCTGAGCCGAGATCAAAAGTTAGTCACTTTTACCCCACCTCATTTGTTTTTAATAAAACTTCCCTCAAAGTACTATATTAACTGCATTATACATATTACATTATGTAGATTTTCAATATTCATCAATTCTAATTACTTTTCTATTTTACTAGTATTTTACACTTACTAGAAGGATATGTGCAGTACTATTGGTTTCCAAATTTATATACATTTGAAAGTTACTCTTTTATTATTTTATTTATTTATTTATTTTACTTTAACTCCAGTATAGTTAACATAGCGTTATCTTGGTTTCAAATGTACAATGCAGTGATTCAACAAATCTCTATATTACTCAGTGCTCGTCATGATAAGTGCACTCTTAATCCCCTTCACCTATTTCACTCATCCCCTGACCCAGCTCCCTGCTGGTAAACAGCAATTTGTTCTCTAGAGTTGAGAGTCTATTTCTTGGTTTGTCTCTTTATTGTTCTGTTGTTCATTTTTGTTTCTTAAGTTCCACATATGAGTGAAATCATTTGGTATTTGTCTTTCTCTGACTTGGCTTTGCTTAGCATACTACTCTCTAGCTCCATCCATGTTGCTGCAAATGGCAAAATTTCATTCATTCTCTGGCTAAATAATATTCCATTATATATATATATATATTTTTTTTTTTTTATATATATATATATATATATATATATATCACATCTTCCATTCATCTATCCATGAACATTTGGGCTGTTTCATAATTTGAAATAATTTCATAATTTGCAAATAATGTTGCAATGAACATAGGAGCACATGTATCCTTTAGAATTCGTATTTTTTTGTGTTGAGTAAATACACAGTAGTGCAATTACTAGATCATGGAACACTTCTATTTTTAATTTTTGGAGCAACCTCCACACTGTTCTCCACAGTGGCTGTACCAGTCTGCATTCCCACCAACCATGCATAAGGGTTCATTTTTCTTCACAACTTTGCCAACACTTGGCTCTTGTGTTTTTTATTTTAGCACCTTTTTATTATTGATTGGTGGGCTGAGGACATGGTCCCTGTGAGTTTGATTTACTAATTCTTCCTTAAGGGGCACATGGATGGTTTGGTTGATTAAGCATCTGCCTTCAACTCAGGTCATGATCTCAGGGTCCTGGGATTTAGCCCCACATCAGGCTCCCCACTCAGTGAGAAGTCAGCTTCTCCCTCTGCCCCTCTCCCTGCTTGTGCTCTTTCTCTCTCTCAAATAAATAAAATCTTTTTAAAAAATAAAATAAAATCTCCTTAAAAAGTCACAGTTTTGAGACATACCATAAGAGACTCTTAATCTCACAAACAAACTGAGGGTTGCTGGGAGGAGGGGGTGTCAGAAGAGGGTGGTGGGGTTATGGACATTGGGGAGGGTATGTGCTATGGAGAGTGCTGTGAAGTGTGTAAACCTGGCGACTCACAGACCTGTACCCCTGGGGCTAATAATACATTATATGTTTATTAAAAAATTTAAAAATTAATAATAATTAAAAAAACAAACATGATAATTTTTTAAAAAGTCACAGTTTTAAGGCAGAGGATCATAGAGGAAGAGGGAGGTTGGGAATGAAACAAGGCGAAACCAGAGAAGCAGACAAGCCATAAGAGCCTCTTAATCTCAGGAAACAAACTGAAGGCTGCTGGACTGGAGCAGGGTGGAAGGGATGGGTGGCTGGGTGATGGTAAGCCCTGTGTATTGTACATAACAAGTAGTTTCACTTCCTCATAACTTCTACATCTCATTGACAAAATATTGCTGCATTTTTAATACAATCCAAGGTATTTCTGCCACCTTATTTCATATTTTCTGTTCACTAAATTTTTATACTTTTTCCCTACTTTACTGACTCCTATTTCATAAGTCAAAATTTATTCTGCTAAATTTTATGCATTTATTTGTATTTCTGGTAGATATCCTTATCTTACTAAGATCCATATTCACATTCATTCATCCACATCAATTTATTAAACTTTCAATACTTAAGAATATTTCCCTACAGAAAAAGCTCCTTGACATTGGTCTTGGCAATAATTTTCTGGTTATGACACCAAAAGCACAAGCAACAAAAGCAAAAATAAATTAATGGGCCTAGGTCAAACTAGAAAGCCCTGAACAGCAAAGGAAAAAACAAAATGGAAAGGGAACCCACAAAGTGGGAGAAAATAGCAAATCATATATCTGATAAGAGGTTATATCTAAAATGCCTAAGGAACTCATACAAGTCAATAACAAAAACACAAATAATATAATTAAAATATGGGCAAAGGACTGGAATAGACATTTTTCCAAAGAAGACAAATGGTAATAACAACATGAAAAGGTATTCAACATCATTCATCAGCAGGGAAATACAAACTAGAACCACAATGAGATAACATCTCACATCTGTCAGTTTGGCTATTATCAAAAAGATGAGAAAGAACAAGTTTAGTAAGGATGCAGAGAAAAGGGAACCATTGCACACTATTGGTGGGAGAGTCAATTGTTGGAGCCATGACAGAAATAGAATGGCCATTCCTCAAAAAGTTAAAAGGAGAACTACCATATGACTCACCAATTTTGCTGCTGGGTATATATCTGAAGGGAAAAAAAATCATTGTCTCAAAGATATATCTGCACTCCCGTGTTCATTGCAACGTCATTTACAACAGCTAAGACATAGAGACAACCTAAGCATCGGTCAATGGATAAACAGATAAAGCAGCTGTAGTATATATATGCAATAGAATATTATTCAGCCATAAAAACAAGGGAATCTTACCATTTGCAACAACATGGATAAAACCTGAGACCATTATGCTGAGTAAAATAAGTTAGAAAGATACCATATGGGCGTGCCTGTGTGGCTCAGTTTTTAGGCATCTGCCTTTGGCTAGGGTCATGATGCCAGGGTCCTGGAATCAAGCCCCAAATCTGGCTTCCTGCTCCAAGAGAAGCCTGCTTCTTCCTCTCCCACTCCCCCTGCTTGTGCTCCCTCTCTCGCTGTATCTCTGTCAAATAAATAAATAAATTCTTTAAATAAAATAAAGAAAGATGCCATATCATCTCATATATATGTGGACTCTAGAAAAAAGAAAACTTCATGGAAACAAAGTAGATTGGCAGTTGCCAGGAGCAAAGGTTGCCAGGTGGGGGAAATGGGTGACAGTGATCGACAAACTTCAGTTATCAGATGAATAAGTTCAGAGGGCCTCTTGTACAGCCCGGTGACTATAGTTATTAGTACTGTATTACAGGGGCACCTGGGTGGCTCAGTGGGTTAAGCCTCTGCCTTCGGCTCAGGTCATGATCTCAGGGTCCTGGAATCGAGCCCCGCATTGGGCTCTCTGCTCAGCGGGGAGTCTGCTTCCCCCTTTCCCTCTGCCTGCCTCTCTGCCTATTTGTGATCTCTGTCAAATAAATAAGTAAAATCTTTTTAAAAAAAAATAGTGTATTATGTACTTGAAAGCTGCTAAGAGAATAAATCTTAAAAGTTCACACCACACATACACACAAGATGGCAACTAAATGAGGGGATAGATGTGTTAACTGTGCTGTGGTAGCCATTTCACAGTATCAAACATATACAGTATTACATGTCAATTATGATCTCAATAAAGCTGAGTGGGGAGGATATTTTCCCACAAAATGAAAAAGTATTTTATCATATTCTCCTTCTGGTTGCTGTACCCGACCTCCCGTCCCTGACCATGTTGATATAGCCTAGAATTTAATTCTGAATTACCAAGATATACTTCTGTTTATGGGGAGACTTTTCTTGATTGATTCAATAATAAGCTTTCCTAAGTTATTTATGACCCATACTTCCTATACCAATCAAAGCATCCTCCTTGATTTATTTTTCTCCTTCTTGGAGCATTTCTTTCAAGACAGTTTTAAAATACGGCCTTTATGTGTCAAAATTTCTAAGGCCATGTCATGACTAAAATGATGTTTGTCAAAAATTAAAATTAAATAATAAAACTATTTTTCTGATGATCTTGCATTTAAAAGGTAGTTTAGCTGAACATAAAATTACAGTTTGAAAAACTTCAGAATTAGATTTCAGCTTCAATCCTCTTCCTCCCTCCCCCAATCAGGTTTACCTCGAGTATACTCACACCTGTGAGCCTTACTTTCCTCCTTTGTAATGAAGGAATGTTAACAACTAACATGCAGCATTGTCAGGGCAACTGATGATACATGCAAGTTACTGAAATGTGGTATTAACTAAGGAATTAATAAGTGATAGTTGGGAGCACATGGGGGGCTTAGTCAGTTATCTGTCTCCCTTCAGCTCGAGTCATCATCCTGGAGCCCTGGGATTGACCCCACGTCAGGCACCCTGCTAAGCCTGGAGTCTGCTTCTCCTCTCTCTCTCTCTGTGCTGCTCCTCCTGCTTGTGCTCTCTCTCTCTCTGCCAAATAAATAAATAAAATCTTTTAAAAAATTAAAACACTATAGTTTAGGGTGGCTGAGTGGTTCAGTTAAATGCCTGACTCTTGGTTTCAGCTCAGGTCATGGGATAGAGAGCCCCCACGAGGTCTCCGGCTCTCCTAGCCTGGAGTCTACTTGAGATTCTCTCTCCCCTCTCCCTCTGCCCCTACCCCTGCTTGTGTACACTTTCTCTCTCAAATAAATCTTTTTGAAGTCATTTTTTTTAACATGTTGACACTATTTACTTGTCTTCTTGCCTCCAGTGTTGCTATCAAGAATTCTACTTTCAGTGTGATATTCTTAATGTTGTGGATCATCTCCATATTAAAAAGCTTTTAGATTTCTCTAAGCATCTAGTTCCATCCATGTTGTCGCAAATGGCAAGATTTCATTTCTTTTGATGGCTGCATAGTATTCCATTGTGTATATATACCACATCTCACAAAACAAACTGAGGGTTGCTGGGGGGAGGGGGTTTGGGAGAAGGGGGTGGGATTATGGACATTGGGGAGGGTATGTGCTTTGGTGAGTGCTGTGAAGTGTGTAAACCTGGTGATTCACAGACCTGTACCCCTGGGGATAAAAATATATGTTTATAAAAATAAAAAATTATAAAAAAAAACTTTTAGATTTTTACATTTTTCTCATTGAATTTGATATTCTTAAATTTCACATCTCTAAGTATGAGGTTTCCCTTCTTTAACCTAGTTGGTACCTCATAAGCTCTTTCATATAACTATTCTTCATTTGTTTTCTTAAATCTAGTAAATCCTTTGTCATTATTTCTCAATTGTTTCTCATCTCTGTTAAATGCCTCCCCTTTCCTGTCTTTCTGAGAATTTACCATAGGTATATTAGCTCTTCTCATTCATCTCCCTTCTCATAACTTTTTCTCTTATATTTTTCATTTCCTGCCTGTGTCTTCTGGGAGATACTCTTAGCCTGATCTTCCAGTTTACTAATTTATTCTTTGCCTATAACCCTTGTGCTATTTATCCCTCACTGAAATTCTTTATTTCCATTGTTATAATTTTTATAAATACTGTTTCTTCTTGGCTCTTCATAGTAATTGCTCCTTTGTGTTTCATACAATCAATACTCTTTCCTCTCTTTGAGGACATTTATTATTTATTTTAAATTCTTAGTCTGTTTCATTAATTCTGATTTTCCTATTATAGATAATCCAGTTTGTTTTCTATACTTAGGCACTCTTCTCAGCTGTTTTGTGCTTTCAACTCCTGCCAGTTGAGGCTTATTTTACTGTATAGGAATTATCTGTCTTAGCTGAAATGTGAGAAGGGCGAATATTAGAACTCAGCTTGTATTCTCTTCATAGGTTTATGAAGAAGGGATGATAGTACCCCAGGCCAGGGAGCTCTCTCTCTTTACTGGTCCTATGTTGCCCTCTTTCCTGGGACCCCAGCTCTCAGAGAATATTTCTACTCCTCTAACTTGAAACTGCTCTCTTCTGAGGGCTCTTCTTTCTTGATATATTAACCTAATTTGGAGTGTATAGGGATGAACATCCCTATACACTCATCCTACAATGAGCAGGAAGGAATGCTTGAGCAGCAGCATTTATTATCTGATCTTCATTCAAGCCAGTCTCTGGCATTGCCCTGGTGTTGCCCCACAAGCCCTTGAGATACTGGACTGGCACTATCATTTTTTTCTGTTCCACTGTTAAATGGGAGCAAATAATAATTATGTATCCAAAGAGAAAAGTCCAAAATTCAAAAGTTACCTCCCAAATTATTACCCAATACACAATCACACACACACACACACACACACACACACACACCAGGTCATAACTACTATCTTGAGAATTTCTCACAGTTATTACTTTAGTTAGTCATACACTATTTCCTCTTTATTTGATTCTCCAGGGTCAGACTGGAGGGAGACAGCAGCCCATGCTCATTCATCACCTTGTCAGGAACTTCTTTATTTTTCTACTGCATTAAATAGATCTTTCCCAGTATAATAAATAAATGGGAAAACCAAGTCTACTTTCATAAGTGGCCAAAAATACATTTCTACATGTGTAAATATGTCACATTTAATAAATGGATACATGTTTCAGTCTATTAACCATGGAGGTGGGGGTATAGGAGTTGTCCAAAAGAACACAAGGCTCAACCTTCAGAAAAGGGAATCAAACCCAGTTTTAGTGTCCATGACATAACAGGCAACCACTATAGGGGCTTTGTCTGAAAGAACATTTCAGACAAAAATGTTCAGCCTCTTAGCCTATATGCTCTGGATGCAGACACAGAAGTCCATTCTAACAAGCCTTGAGCAATGACCAGTGAGCAAGTTATAACCAGGAGGCCACCATACTCAGCATCAGCTGAGATAAGTAGGTCACGCAGATATTATAAGCTCCTTATTTCTAGTGCTTGAGAAAATTAGTTTATTTAATAACAAGAACAAAATTCTACTTTGCCAGCTTCTGAAAAAAAGAAAACAATTTATTAAGTCTTATATTAAATATCAATTGCCATACAACAAATTACTTCTGAACTTATCAACTTAAGAAAACCAACACTTATTATCTAATAGTTACTGTGGGTCAGGAATTCAGTAGCAGCTTAGCTGAGAGGTATGATTCAAGGTCTCTCATGAAGTTGCAAAAAATATGTCAGTAGGGGCTGTAGTTATCCAAAAGTTTTCCTAGAGTCAGACCCTCTATTTTACTTACATGGATATTGGCCAGAGGCCTCAGCTTTGTGCTGGCTTTTGGCAAAAGGCTTCAGTTCCTCACCACTTGGGCTACTTGAGTGGTCTCACAACATGGCTGTTGGCTTCCCCCAGAACAAGTGATTTGAAAGGAAGCCAAATAAATACCTATTATGGTATAAGCAAGTCATTAAGTCCAGGCCATACCCAAGATGAGGCCAATTAACTTCCACCACTGATAAGTTATTCAGCATTGCTACAGACAGTGATTGGAAATCTGATTTCACCACATGACCACTTTGTGATCTCTGTCTTTATAATGGTACCAATTTTTTGACAAATGAGTGACAACAGAAAATCCAGTTTGTTTGACTTGTTGGGTTGTTGTTTTGTTTACTTTTGAGCTCAACCCAATTGGGCAAAAACTGAGGAGGAGAAAATATCTTGAAGATATAGACTGGTGAGGTTTTTTTAATTCTGTTTAATATAGACCTATATCTCTAGTTATAGAGTTGAAGCTGTAGGCTTTCTGTCTCTGTACCAGAAACTGAGAAAAGTATATTATCCACCTCTTAAAGTGAAAGAATCATCAAAGATTTTGTGTACTTTAAAAAATGATTGCTGAAAGTTCAAATAATACAAATAAATGATGGACCTCCCTTGATCAACATAAGGTTTAACAAATCATGCCATATCAAATTTTGCAAACTTCTGCGTAAATTATTTTTATTATTATTGAAGTATAATTGACACACAATGTTACATTAGTTTCAGGTGTACAAAACATTAATTCAGCAATTCTATGCACTACTCAATGCTCATCACAAAAAGTATAATCACCATTTGTCACCATGCAACATTATTACCATATTATCCACTATATTTCCTGTGCTGCACTTCTCAGCTCTGTGACATTTATTTTATAACTGGAAGTTTGAACCTCTTAATCCCTTTCACCTATTTTGCCCATTCCATCCCCCATACCTCCCCTCTGACAACCAACAGTTTATTCTCTGTATTTCAAAGTGTTTTTTGGGTATTCATCCTTTCTGATGGAGGCATAATACTCCATTGTATATATGGAGCATATCTTTCTTATCCATTAGTCTGTTGAAGAGCATGTTTGTTCTTTCCACAGTTTGGCAACTGTGGTCATTGCTGCTATGAACACTGGGGTACAGATGGCCCTTCTTTTCACTCCATCAGTATCTTTGGGGTACATACCCAGTAGTGCAATTGCAGGGTCATAGGGAAGCTCTATTTTTAATTTCTTGAGGAATCTCCACACTGTTTTCCAAAGTGGCTGCACCAACTTGCATTCCCAGCAACAGTCTAAGAGAGTTCCCCTTTCTCCACATCCTCTCCAACACTTGTTGTTTACTGTCTTGTTAATTTTGGCCATTCTAATTGGTGTAAGGTGGTATCTCAATGTGGGTTTTATTTGAATCTCCCTGATGGCTAATGATGAGGAACAATTTTTCATGTGTCTGTTAGCCATTTGTATGTCTTCTTTGGAGAAGTATCTGTTCGTGTCTTCTGGAGAAGATTATGCTGAGTGAAATAAGTAAAGCAGAGAGAGTTAATTATCATATAGTTTCACTTACTTGTGGAGCATAAGGAATAACACAAACGACAATGGGAGAAGGCAAGGAGAAGTAAATTGGGACAAATCAGAGAGTGAGACAAACTATGAGAGACTGTGGACTCTGAGAAACAAACTGAGGATTTTGGAAGGGAGGGGAGTGGGGCGTTTGGCCGAGCCTGGTAATAGGTATTAAGGAGGGCATGTAGTACATGTAGCACTGGATGTGGTGCATAAACAATGAATTCTGGAACACACACAAAAAACCATTTAATTTTTTAAAAATGTAACATTTCAATTAAATTTTATTTTATTATTTTATTATACTATGAAAGGAGAAGTATATAATCTTCAAGATCATCAGTTTGATCTCTGTTACTTTTTACTCATGTGATATCAAACATCTTAACTATATTTTTTGAAACTGGAAAATTCTAAGTATTTATTTAGAATATTTAGTGAAACATACTGAATGTTTTGATTCATTTTTTCTATAAATAGATATTCAACAACTATAATGTACTGTGTTAAATATGTGTTAATTTAAATTCTTGGTTTGCAGAAGCAGATCACTTTCAAAATGGAAGACCTTCAGGAAAAGATAATATGTTTTCTAGTTAAAGTATAATATATGGGCAAAAAAATAAAGTAAAATAAAAGTGTTTTTTGTTTGTTGTCTTTGTAAATTAACAAAGAATTTCAAGGACATAAAAGCCATATGTCATGATGAAGCAAACAAATATTATTCAATCATTTCTCTAAGGCTCTATATTATTGAAGAATGCTGACTAAAGTTACAAAGTCTCTAAGATGTTAGAACCAATTCAGGAAAATTATCCAAAACTTGGAAATAAGACAAAAGAAGCCAGAATTACTTTTCAAAGTCAAACTGGAGCATTGTCCAGCAGGTCTGCCCACAACTTATTTAATTTTCTGGGGAAATATATCTTTATTTGACTCATTATTTACTACTCATTATAGACCAAACTCTATGAAGATACATATTAATTCATGAATTTCTGAGAAGTAGTGATTTTCTCCAACAGAAGAAAATAACCCTAATGCTTATAGTTGTATTTCTCTGTAAGACAATACTTGTTGTCTCTTATTTAGCAAGTTTATTTCATTATGCCTTTCATGAAATGACTATATAAATCTCTGTTCCTTGAATTCTTCTTTAATTAACAAACTTTACCTTCCAGGTAGGTCCCTCATTAAGGAATTAAATAAATGTTTGATATATCTTACTTTATGGTGCATGAGAGTCATGTTTTTAACCTATTGATAAGCATGTTCAATAATTTGTGAGTTTTCTCCACTGAAATAAACTCATCTTCTGGAGTCTATTCTACTGTATTATCCAAGAAGTACAACCTATGAGCTCTTCCCTCCTCTTCCCCCACTAGGAGCATCTCTTCTTGAGTCCTGGAGAAAATCCCAAGGGTAATAATTTAACTTCCTTCACTGAGCCTCTATTTCTTATACTTCTGATTTTATGTCTTTATTTTTGTTTCTGGCTGTTATTCTTTCTGCATTTTGTCCAATTTGTGGTTTGGGTCATGTCTTCTACCATGCAACCCAAGGATTATCAAATAATGAGCCATTAGATCAATCTCAACTAAGTAACTAAAGATCATTCCGCATATACAGGAGTCTGGTCTGCACATGGTTGGTAAGTTATTCCTCATTGGTACAGACAGTGACTGGAAATCTGATTTCACCATATGACCACTTTGTGATCTCTGTCTATGTAACAGTACCTACTTTTTTTTAGGTGAGTGATGACAGAAAATCTAGTTTGTTTGACTTTTTGGGTTGTTGTTTTGTCTACTTTTGAGCTCAACCCAATTAGGCAAAAACTGAGGAGAAGAAAATATCTTGACAATCTATACTGGTGAGTTTTTTATTCTCTTTACTATAAACCTATGTCTCCAGTTACAGAGTTGAAGCTATAGGCTTTCTGTCTCTGTACCAAAAAAGTAAGAAAAGTATTTTCCTTTCATGTGTGAGCATGAAATATTTTCCTACCTCTGGAGAGTATTAATACATTAAACTACAAAACTTCTTAAAGAAGCTCTGTTCTGTTTGGTTAGATAGACCAATAAGGATTTGCAAAAACTTAGTATTTCTAAAATTTGCATTAAATAAACTGAACTTCTAATGCTCTGAGTGTGCTGTCCTTTATAAAACAAAAAACTGGAGTGCCTGGGTGGATCAATCAGTTAAGCGTCTGACTCTTTATTTCGGCTCAGGTCATAATCTCAGGGTTGTGAGACTGAGCCACATATAGGTCTCTAAGCTGGGCATAGAGCCTGCGTAAGATTCTCTCTCTCCCTCTTCTTCTGCCCCCTACCCAAAAAAAAAAAAAAAAAAGCCAAAAACTTTTCACAGATACAGCTAGCTCAGAAGCATTTTTATATAATAATTCAAGTTCATGTAATTAAGATAAATATTATTAGACAAATCACAACAGATTTTCATAATTTTGCTTAAAAAGAGCTCATGTCTTTTCCTTAATTCTATCAACTTGGAATATAATAAAATCATATTTTTTTTAAGATTTATATTTACTTCTCACAAAGAAACTAGAAATCTGCAGTTCCTAGACATTTTATACTGATTTGTAAGTTCAGGTAAGTTACTTTTACTTTATATAGTTTTTTCAAATGACAGAAAATTATATGTTCAACTAAATAGAATTAAAACTATAAAGCTGATAAACATATTGTATCAAATAATAATTATGTCCTATAATGTGTCTGCTGAAACTAATTTCCAAGATCTTTTTTTAACTTTAAGACAAAAAATAAATATGAAGTTGAGTTAATTAGTGGATAATTCTTGGATATCTATATAATATCCAAGTAAGCATAGTTTTATTTCTTTTTAATTTTGGGGGGTGTGTAGTTGACACAAAGCATCACGTTAGTTCCAGGTGTGGCATAGTTTTAATACATGTGCTCTTATTTCTTTTTCTTGTACACTGTAGACAGCCTATGCCTCTGTGCTCTGTTAACAAATGTGTATGCTTTTGCTACTTTCAGAAGTGATAAAAAGTTCTGTGTGACTCATATGTGTGCTCATGAGTTTTGTGGTCACTAAAATGCTTGTGTATCATAGAAACTTCACAATGACCTACCTCCAGATTCTCTCTGATTACCAGACATTAGTTACTTTGGTTAAAGGCTGAGTTGTTGAAGCTATACTAGAACAATTACAGCAGAGATGTACAAATGTATATGCAAAAACTGGTGTGTGTGTGTGTGTGTGTGTGGTGTGTTTAAGGATTCATTTATTATGTTGAGAGAAAAAGGGCATGCGGGGGGGCGGGGGGACAGAAGGAGGGGGAAGGAATCTCAAGCAGACTGCAAGGAGTGGGGAGCCTGACGTGGGGCTTGATCTCCTGACCCTGAGATTATGACCTGAGCCAAAACCAATAGACAGAGACTTAACCAGCTGAACCACCCAGGCACCCCAGTTTTCTTCCAAAAGAAAAAAGAGTGGTTTGTTTTAAAGTATATTGTTGTTCCTGAATATGGAAGGAAATAATGAAAGACAAAATGTAAATGGATTATCAAAAATTGTATAAGGTTAGAGAAAGTAAGCTTTATTTGCTTTGGTTTTGAATACTTGCAAGCAAAGAATCTAAAAAGAAGAAATGAACTATGTAAAAAAGATCAACAAATGCTTAGTTCGATGCATTAATTAAATATATTATGTTTTTATAAAACACCAGAGTTGGGTTTTCTCTATGAATTAGCTCTCTCTCAAAGTACTTAGTTTGCCTTTAATAACAAGTAGTAAAAAGGTATTTATATTTTCTGTTATCTGTTATGTTTATATTTTCTGTTATATATTTATATTTTCTGCTATCTGCCCAGCTAACGGAAATTCTGTATCTCACCAGAATAACTTTCTGTGCTTTGTGCTGACTTTGTATACACTTAATTATTTTTTTTAAAGCAAATAACAAAATTGGGAAACTTAGATGACTGACAAATTATACAATCTGAAGAGAGAAAATAAAAGACTGAAAAAAGAGAACAGATCCTAAAAGACTTGTAGAATAACGCTGAATGGGTAATGTGCAATTAGAGTTCAATAGCTGCTCAACACTGAATGGCTTTAGATTTGTTGACCATATTCCAAAGAGCCCTGAATGCGCAAATTAATATTCTTTGTTGCATCAATGTAAATGAACACGACAAGAAACAATGTGACCAAACTTTTCTATGATCAAGAATAACCTTTGGAGATTATTTACAATCATCGGGGGAAGTGATTTGTTAAAAAAAATTTTAACCCAAAACCTGAAAATAAAGCAAAAGGATAACCGCTTACCTTTTCAACGTTACACTGTAGGGTCCTCTACCAGGTCTGCCCAAAGTCTATTTAATTTTCTACCAGAATGAACTTTTGCTTGACTTAATATTTACCATTGATTATAACCCAGACCCTGAAGTTTATAATTTATAGGTTTATATTAGATTTATAGATTTTATATATAAATATATATAAATTTAATATATAAATTTATATTAAATTTATAGATTTTTATCCAGCAGAGATACAAATGATTTCTTTGATACATGTTCACTTTACATGGGAAGAAGTCATATTTTCAATTTTTTGAAATATCTAACAGGATGAAATCACTGAAACTTAATTTTTAAAAAGTCTGGTGGTGGGTATTAAGGAAGACACAGATTGCATGGAGCACTGGGTGTTACACGCAAACAATGAATCATGGAACACTACATCAAACTAATGATGTACTGTATGGTGACCAATATAATACAATAAAAAAAATTAAAAAGGAAAAAAAAATAAAGAAATGCCAAATGACCACACACGTAACTTTGGCTGTGGGCAGAGACTGCCACGGAAACTTCAAAGACTATGCTGTGTTTGTTTTTAGTGGATGATGGATGTAGCCTTAGACAATTTCATATAGTAGCTGATTTCATGAGGCAGACAAAACCTGATGTATAGGATTAAATGCTGCTTTATAAATCATTAAAAACCTTCCTAAAATCAATTCAAAAATTGACCAGAAGCCACTGCACTTTGCTCCAGAGAGACATAACACGCTGAGTCAGCAACGCCAATGCTACTCACTCTTCTCCAAACCAAAGCAGCCTGCTGCATCAGCACTCTGGCAGCTAACGCTGGCGGACGCCGGTGGCAGAAGTCAAAAACGGCAAAACCCACCGAACAAAAGCCAAAATGTTGGAAATTTCATTTACTCTGTTGTTGGTAACTAGGAAAAGTGTAATGGCAGAATATGACACGAAATCATACACACAAAACTTTTTGAAATATGCTAGAAACTGTTGTGAAATATGCTAGAAAGCTATCTCAAAAATAAGAGAAATGCCATAACCTCCCACAAGGTAAAATGATGAGTTGGGTTTTTTGGTTTTTTGGTTTTCATTTCATCTGTTATTGACCATGAGAGCTAAAAACTCAAATAGATTAGAGGTTTTGACTCTAAAGGATGGCAGCATCCCCAACAACAGAAGCAGCAGCTGTCTCCCACAGACAAAGCTTCTCTAACCCATGCTCCCAAATCTTCTCCTAAAGTCACCAGAATCAGTCCTCCTAAGCTCCCATGAGCACACTAAAGTCCCACTGTAATGATATTCTTGGGGCCCTACACTGTGATGGTATTGTCCATGCTCTCATTTTTCTAAAGTATCCTTCTGGTATCTTCAAAACTTAAAGAGACTTAGTTGAACTCAATAAATATGCACAATCATTTAATCATTTCCTTTCCTCTCCCCTGACCACCCTACACACACACACACACACACACACCCTACACAACCTGAAACAAGTAAAATTCCAGAATATGCCATGTAATAATGACAGAAACATTGCTAATTGAAAATGAGATGCATACATGGAAAATACTCTGAGAAAGTGGAACAATAAATACTCTCAAAATTTGATATTTTTTTTTAAATTTTATGTATTTGTTTTTCTATTTAGGCCTGAGATTACTAAAACCAGAAGCTTATACTTGCAATGCAATAACAGTTATAAAGTGGGAGAGAAAGAGAAAGAGGATAACATTTCAAGGTTGATAATTTTTCTCATAAAGCCCGCAAATTATGGAAGAAAAGTAAAAGACACAAGGAGAAAAATATAACATTAATTAGAGCACATAGTTTTAAATAAGCTTGGGGAAAAAATTATGGTTTTTTTATTGCATGTATTATTTTGCATTGCTTTTATAAGACTGTTATGCTGTGAGCTTTGTGGTACAAGGACTATTATTCCTATATCCCCAACTCCTGGCGTATGTAGTACCAAGAATATAATAGACACTAAGGGGTGCCTGACCAGCTTAGTTGGTGAAGTGTGCAACTCTTGATCTTGGGGTTGTGAGGTCAAACTCCACTCCAGGTGTAAAGATTACTTAAAAATTTTAAATCTTTAAAAAAAAAAAGAATACAGCAAGTGCTCAATAAATACTTACTATGGATATGTTAAGATTAATTACTGAGCTATTAAAAATGCAATAATTATTACCACTAACTTCAAATCAGATTTTAGTTAAGGCTAGCTATGAAGAAGTATTCCAGGCCAGAGCTTCTCAATCTTTAATGTTATACAAATTACCTGAACATCTCATTAAAATATACTTTCTGACTCAGTAGTCTAGGGTGGGCTGACATGTCCCTAAGGCGATGCTGATGTTGCTGGTCCATGGACCACATTCTGAGAATCACCATCCTGGGTGATCTAATGCTTCATGTCAATAAAGAGGCTCCAGAGGGGGGTGTCAATGAGGAGCAGTGTTGGGGCAGACCACTAGCAAGGGAAGAGGAAGTATTGGGCTAAACAGGCAAGGCAATAGTGGGAGGGTAATGACCACCCCAGTAATCCACTGCCCCACTCCCTTTTTTCTCTGTAAAATGAAAGCTTTTATCTCCTGTCTAGAAACAAACAAACAAACCAAAATTTCAAGGATCAGCAAGCAAGTGGAAGAAGGGAACAGAAACTGTCCCTGACCCTTGAAATCATATTATGTTCACCCATATGGTTTTATGAGGTTAGGGAAGGCTTATGAAGTCTCCTCCCCTGATGGCCCCTTCTCAAGGGCCTTCATTTCCTGGAGGAGAAACTGTGGCTAGTCCCCTGACTAGTGTGGCCTGATCCCTAGGAATTTTGAAGTGTAAAGGAGAGCGTCTGGACATCACTGGCCTCTCAAGCAGATTTCACCAATTAGCTACCATCTCCCTTTCTCCCTCTTTCTACCCACTCTAAAGCCCTCCCTCTGTTCCAAGACTCACAAACTCTGAAAATCCAAGATGATTCACACTATACCCAATGTCTCCCCTGGGCCTGGTCAGCCATCCTCCTCTGTCATGGCTGCTATACTAATAGCAGATTGTCCCTTTTCTGAAAATATTACGTAAGAGTCTAAGTGACTGAATGTATTCACCTAGGTTACTGGTTCAGAAGCTATGTAAATCTCTCATTTTAAATGCCTGAAGTTATCTTTGGAGCTCAAGTTTTATGCAAGCACGAGAACAGAACTTGAAGTATGAAACAACAACAAAAACCTCTGGTTATTTCCTACTTCTCACTCTTCATCAAAGATGTGATGTGTAACAGTTTCCTGCCTTCCCTATTATTACAGGGACACTGGTGCCACAAGCCTCAGAGCACCTACCGAAAGGCAGGTGGGAAGATGGGAAGAAGGAAGCTGGATGCTTCTGGGACACAACTCCTGGGGCAGCCGTTCCACACATGTCCAGGGGCAGAGTTAGAGAAGACAGTGTGAAAGGCACCCCTTGGAGCTGCAGGATCCTGCAGCCCTGGAAGGGACTCTTGAGACAAGATGACGCACAGGACTGTGGGAAGGGAAGTGCAGGAGGGCCAAGGAAGAGAAAGGAATTCCAGCACTTAGGAGGATTTTGTGCAGAAAGTTTCTCTTTAACTCTATATAGATATACACACTGTAATAATGATGATTAAAATGTATACATTGCCTCCGGAAAGTATCAGTGCCATTCATTATTTGCTAGAGAACTAATGAGGCTATCTCCCTGGCTTTGTAAAAGAAACACAAATTCTTATCTTTTGTGTAAACTATTGAGCATTTACCCTAATTATCATGCTTTACAAGAAGGAGTATGCACAACAGTGAGTGGTTAATTTATATTGCTGGTAGACTTATTTTATTATAACAGTAACCTATAGATTTTTAGACAGTATGTTCCCAAACCTGAAATGCACAGCTGCAAAGGAAAAAAATTAGTAAAATTATCAGCAAGAAACACAAATGACAAGATGGATGGGCCACCTGTAACATAAAGAGAAAAACTAAATGAGTAGTTGAATTTCAGCAGAAACAAAAGACCAATCGTGACTGATCCATGAAATCTTAAAAAAACAAGCAGAGTTATATGCATACTCAGTGTCATTTTGCTCCATCTAATTTCATCCTAGCACAAATCCTATTAAATTAATACATTATAGTCCCCATTTTATCCCTATGCCAAGTAAAGCACAAAGAGAATCAGTAAGTCACCCAAAGCCGTACAACTAGTAAGGGGCAAAAGTGGAGTTCAAGTCCAGGCAGGTTGGCCGCCGACCCCAAACTTTTGCCACTAAGGTGCGCATACATACTCCCTATTACAAGCAACTAACATTTGTTCCTCTCTACCCAGGTAATGTTTTACAGACATTATGTGAAGTATTAACATAAATATATGGTCATGTTTGGTTCTACTTAGGCCAGTCTGAAAAAAAAAGACGGAACATCTAGAAGTCCAAAAAATGTGAGCCCAAAGAGAAAGACTTTCTTAAAGTTTATCCAGGATAATCTAGGGGAAGCAACACTGTGGCCAAATGGTGTGAGCAGTCAAAACAACTCCACCTAAGGAGGGATGTTTCAGTCAAGGTCATCCAACCAATTGCTCTTGTTCTCTTACCATAATTACCAACCTTCTGGTTATAATTTCATCTTCAATTCCTTTTTTCCCCTATGTCTGCAGACTCTGAAACTCAAGCTATTTTTTCCAGTATTAAGATATAGTTGACATACAACACTGTATTAGTTTAAGGTATACAACATAATGATTTTAAGATATGTATATATTACAAAGGGATTACCACAGTAAGTTTAGTTCATATCCACCACCTCACATGGTTGCAATAATTCCATCTGTTAGGTTTTTATTCCCTCTATAAGGAGAGAATGGAGAAACCCTTGGCATCATTTCACAGCTTTCTCAGGGTAAATTAATAAATTAGCATTCCGATTTACACATCAGTGTTTTGTGACTTGGGATAAGTCAAATCTGTTTGCTTTTGTGTCATTTACATGGTGACGACAGGAAGGTACTGAGATTTTGTTGGTAAAGCAGCTGACCCTTTCAAGATGAAATACCTATTTTATTTCTAACTAAATGTATGTGTGCTTATTTTTTTCATGCATGTTTCTTCAGACCCACGCAATCTTTTAAAAGCAGGGGAAATTACGTCTTAACTAGGATTCGTTGCCATAAATTCTAAAGTATACAATTAAACAAAAAAGGTCAGAAATAAAAGAGAAGGAGAAATAACCACTGATTAATATCCAGTGGTATGGAATAAAAAAAGAAAAAAAGAAAAAAGAAGATTGAGCTCACAGATACAGAGAACAGACCCTCCATTGCCCAAGGGGGTGGTGGGGAGCTGGTGAAATGAAAATGGCCAAAAGGTACAGAACTTTCAATTACAAAATAAATAGGGGCACTTGGGTGGCTCAGTCATTAAGCATCTGCCTTCAGCTCGGGTCATGATCCCAGAGTCCTAGAAAAGAGCCCCGCATTGGGCTCCCTGCTCAGCCGGAAGCCTGCTTCTCCCTCTTCCACTCCCCCTGCTTGTGTTCCCTCTCTCACTGTGTCTTTCTCCATCAAATAAATAAATAAAATCTTTTTTTAAAATTATAAATAAATCATGGGCTATACCCTACAGCATAGTTAATAATAGTATATTGTATATTTGAAAGTCATGAAGAGAATAGATTTTAAAAGTTCTCATCAGGGCACCTGGGTGGCTCAGTGAGTTAAGCCTCTGCCTTCGGCTCAGGTCATGTTCTCAGGGTCCTGGGATTGAGGCCTGCTTCCACCTCTCCCTCTGCCTGCCTGCCTCTCTGCCTACTTGTGATCTCTGTGTCAAATAAATAAATAAAATCTGTTTTAAAATTTAAAAAATAAAAAATAAATTAAAAAATAAAAGTTCTCATCACGAATAAAAAAGAATATGTAATATATGTAGTGATGGATGTTAATTAGACTTATCCAGGTGATCATTTCACAATACACACAAATATTAAATCATGTTGTACACCTGAAATTAATTTTATATGGGAATTATACTTCAATTTAAAAAAAACATGTCCAGGAGGGTATGTGCTTTGGTGAGTGCTGTGAAGTGTGTAAACTGGGTGATTCACAGACCTGTACCCCTGGGGATAAAAATATATGTTTATAAAAAATTAAAAATTAAAAATAAATAAATAAATATAAACAAACAAACAAACAAACAAACATGTCCAAATGAGGAAGGGAGTGAGGGAAGACTCAGAGATGCACCTTCCTGGAAGAGTAATTTTTTTTTTTTAATGATTTCTCATTTTACTAAACAAGGCTTCTGTATAAGATATTTGTCTACTTCTATTCACTAACTACACTTCAGTTAAGAATAAAGGAAAAAGTTGCTTTTCCTAATAGACCATGCTTAAATAAGTTGAGTTGTGCGACTGAGTGAGGAAATGAAATAATAAAATAAATAAATAAAAATAGCCATAGTACTGCTTGGGAAGAAAGTCTTTGAACAAAAATTAATCATGTTCCCAATAAGAGAAGTTGAGGAGAAAGAAAATCCAAAGTCACACAAAATCAAGGCTAAATAAAAACCTTAGAGAAAGTCAGAGTTCTTTGGTCTCTTCCTAATTTCTAGAAAATGCTTTTACAAATGGTCAGGCAACTGAGCATCTGAGATCTAATTGTGTCACGTCTAACAAACTGGTTTGATGTTCTCCTTTTAGAAGAGCAGATGGAGTCGTCTAAAGACTAAGAGAAACCCCTGAAGAAAGATGTGACAGCCTGAGGGACAGACTTAAACTAATGTTTAAAAAATAAATGCTTTGATGAATTAGCAAGGATGCTGAAGCCCAGATCTAAATGATATTTTCACCATTCTTTAAACAAGGCCAAAGTAATTTGCTGATCTTAAAGAAGAAAAGAAGACACAAATTTTAAGAAGTTAAAAAAAAGCAACTAATGAGAAAGAGTCTGACCATGAATGCAACATCAAGGGAAGTCACTTTACATGGTTTATCTTCATTAAAAATTTCTTTAAAACACAGGGCATTGCAAATAAAAATATAATAAAAACTATGAATTCACCACCCAATTTTAATAAATGCTATTATTTTGTCATAGTTGCCTCAAATCACTTTTGTGAGAAAGCCCTAAACATATGGTTGAATATTCTTATATTTCCCTTCCCAGCCCAATTCTCCTTTCTCCCCAGAAGCAAACATTATTATGAGCTTTGATGGTTACTACATCAACTATATATGTATGTAGTACAAAAACAGCACTATCTATATGTAGTATACAGATGAAGCATACGTAACATTAAAATATGAAATGGAAAAACAACAAACTTGTATGTCTCACAGAACTCACTTATCTCATGTATCTTTTAAAATATATTCTTAAAACTGCTTTTAGTCTGAGGCATTTTAGAGAATAAATTTCAGAGTTAGGGGGCATGGCTAAAAATCAGTGGTCATTTCTCCTTGGAAAAAAATAGAATAGAAACAAAATTTAGGGCAAGGGCTTTGTGATAGTGAATTCTGAAAGCTATTTTGTAAGTTCTGAGAAGACACTAAGAATGCAAAAGGATTTCAAAGGTGGTAAAGTGATCAAAATGCTACCAAGAAGCTCACATTTCATAAATTTGAAATTAGAAAAAAGACCAGTCCAAAATAGATTTCAAAGGTGAGCCCAGGTACTAAAAAAAGATTATGGTTATTCACTGAACTCTCTGCCATGCATGCTAAACTGCTCTCCAGGAATAACTTACAGAGCTTCGGATATTACATTAACTCTTCAAACCTCCAGGGTACAGGTTAGTAAGTCATTATCTGATGTACTAAATTTTCTTAGCACCTAAATTATCCTCTCAAATCAGCTATTCCCTGGGATTAAGTTATGGCCTCCATAAACCATACAGCCTTCTGATTACTTAAGAGTTCATGTGACTCCCAAAAGTGCTCAATGTATTCACAGACATAACTTAAGCCACCTAGAAAATCCAACTAAACAAGTGAAATTCACTCCAATGCCACTGTGTCCATATGCTTAAAGACAAAGAGTGGAAAAGGTCAATCTGATATATGCAAACCTATTAAAGATAGGAGCTATTGACTGTATAGCCTATCCAAATGGCCATTATGAGTGGGAAGCAAAGCCAATTAAATAAAGAACGGTTCACTTACTGGTTTTATGTAGTCAGAGCTTTAGTAAGTTATAAATGCTCCATAAGTCTGGCTCTCAGACTTCCCAGGATCATTAACAGTCCTTTGGTAATTTTATCAGAGATATATTGATCCTGATATTCCAGCCAAATCCTAATTTACCAAATTATAGTCTACCCTCCCCAAACTCCCTGAGAGTAAGTGTTATGTTCTGAGAGGACAGCCACCCCCTGCTTCTAAGATGCTTACCCCAAACTCAACCACTCACGGGAAGACCAAAAAAAAAGAAAGCCTCTCTCTGGCCCAACTCAATAGCACAGATGCCTTGATGGGTTCTCTTCTCCCACCACCCACTGCCCAAAAAGTGTACATATTCTAATCCCTTTTTAGCAAGAGATATGTTTTCTGTCACTCCACAGGCAGATCAACTGAAGAGGACACAGACAGGTATTTATTTGCTGCTATAATTTTTCAAGAGATCATCCCAGGAGTGATAAAAAGAAGGTGAAAGTGTGAGGAGCAAAGCTCCAACTCTTGCTGGAGGAAGAGAAAATAAATCCTTACCTTCATCGCTACTCCTCTTAGATATAAACGTTAACCTTACTTGTTCAGAAAAAAAGGTTGGAAAGCACTAAACAATTACATTATGTGAAAAATATGATCATTAATTTCTCCATAGAAACACCTAGGGGAAATCATCTCTAAGGGTATGTGAATGAACATGGAGGAAAGTGTCAGGGCTGATAGGCTAAGTGCACGTGGTGACCCACCAGTTTGTGCAGGGTAATCTGGGAGGAGAAACCACAAAGAGATTTTTTTGTGGGGGTGGGGGTGGGGTGTTTTATTTTTCAGTGTTCCAAAATTGTTTATCCACCACACCCAGTGTTCTGTGCAATATATGCCCTCCTTAATAGCTATCACCAGGCTCACCTAACCCCCCACTGCCCTCCCCTCCAAAACCCTCAGTTTGTTTCTCGGAGTCCACAGTCTCTCATGGTTCATCTCTCCCTCCAATTTCCCCTAACTCACTTCCCCTCTGCATCTCCCAATGTCCTCCGTGTTATTCCTTATGCTCCATAAGTGAAACCATATGATAATTGACTCTCTCTGCTTGACTTATTTCACTCAGCATAATCTCCTCCAGTCCCGTCCATGCTGATACAAAAGTTGGGTATTCATCCTTCCTGATGGAGGCATAGTACTCCATTTTATATATGGACCGTATCTTCCTTATCCATTCATCTGTTGAAGGGCATCTTGGCTCTTTCCACAGTTTGGCAACTGTGGCCATTGCTGCTATGAACACTGGGGTACAAGTGGCCCTTCTTTTCACTACATCTGTATCTTTGGGGTCAATACCCAGTAGTACAATTGCAGGGTCATAGGGAAGCTCTATTTTTAATTTCTTAAGGGATCTCCACACTGATTTCCAAAGTGGCTGCACCAACTTGCATTCCCAGCAATAGTGTAAGAGGGCTCCCCTTTCTCCACATCCTCTCCAACACTTGTTGTTTACTGTCTTGTTAATTTTGGCCATTCTAACTGGTGTAAGATGGTATCTCAATGTGGTTTTGATTTGAATCTCCCTGATGGCTAATGATGATGAACATTTTGTCACATATCTGTTAGTCATTTGTATGTCTTCTTTGGAGAAGTGTCTGTTCATGTCTTCTGCCCATTTCTTGTCATGATTATCTGTTTTGTGTGTATTGAGTTTGAGTAGTTCTTTATAGATCTTGGGAATCAGCCCTTTGTCTGTAGTGTCCTTTGTGAATATCTTCTCCCATTCCATGGGTTGCCTCTTTGTTTTGTTGACTGTTTCACAAAGAGGTTTTTTAAATCATCACCAATCTTCCAATTCTGTCAACAGAAAACTAAATAGTGGGGTATTTGTTTGCTTGGTTTAATTTGAAAAATCAGTTAATTCAGTGAGAAAAGAAAGGAATTACTACGGCTTGACATCACATAACATGAACAGGCATCACACAGGCATGAACAGGTAACAGGGTCTTAGTTTTCAAATGCAAGCTTTGTACCATGTGTACATAGCTCGAGCAGCCTACAAGTAAGACATTTCTTCGGTAATAAAGGTGAGAGGAATTGTTATCATAAAAAATAATAAAAATGACCATAGCTCAGAAAGCATTAATGTCATCTCTCTGCATTTAAACTACAGCATAGTTGCCTGTGAAATGTAAATACATCTAGTTAACACATAAGCACACACTGAGCATCTAAAAAATCATCTTTTCACCTTTTAAGCAATACTGACACTCATTAGCACCTTTGAATATAATTTCATGCAATTTAATTTTTTATTTATAAAACTGTTTCCAGGTGTGATTATTATTCACCCATCACAGGATATATTTTTAAAAATAAAAAACTGACAGCATTCACTCCAAAATTTATGTATGCTGGTAGAATGCTCTAATTATACAACAAGGTAATTTTGTTAATGTAATTTTTGGGTATCAGTTTATACTCCCTAAAGATGTTTACAAAGTTAAAAAAAATGTGTTTTAACTACAAAGTGCATTAACAGTATCACTATTTCCTTATTCATTATTTCCTTATGGATTATAGCTATGTAACCCAAGGTAATGTCTGGTAATTCTTTCTCAAATTCCTTTTCTTAATCTGTTTAACCAGAAATCCCAAGGATAGGGAGAAATAGCATCTTTGATATAATTGTGGACTTATTTTTACGAGAGCAAACTGTGACAGCAGAGTACGAAAGAATTACTTCAGAAGGAAGGTCCTAAAAGTGAGAAAACACAGGAAACTTCTAGACAGAATTCATCTATTTGTGATCAAGGAAAGCAGAAGTCTGACAAATTACCCTAGTACTCAAGAACTCCAGAAAGGTGTTCCACTTTAGGTAGAAATAGCGTTGCAATTATTCATCCACTCAGTATTTATTGAGTAGCTACTAGACGATATGAAATGTGCTAGGTGATGAACATCCAGGAATAAAAAGGATGCATCTCTGCTCCATTCTGGTGGGGAAGACAGATGTAACAAGGTATTTGCCTGTAGCGACTAAGTTCAAATGTTTGGAAGACGAGCCTCTCCTGGGAATAACAGGTATCAGGAGAAATGTCAGGCCCCCTCAGCAGCCCCCTCTTCTTTGTTCTAAAGAAGAACAAAGGAAAAAAATGTACTGGCCGTGGGCTCCTTTGAGCATCAGAATCTGCCCGCAGAGACCCCATGGTCTCCAGCTTAAAAGACCCTCCACCCCTTAATATTCTGAGTGCTCACAGACAGCATGTCCTATAGGGCTTTCCCAACAACGGGACCTGTCAGGACCTTCTGCTTACTGCATTGTTTATTTTTCCTTTCTCCTAATTAAGCCTTCTTCTAATCCTACAAGGTAATAATATTTGCAAATGAAGAACACCTGGTTATCTAGCAGGATGAATTTTCCAGGCTTCTAGAAAAAAAGTCGTTCAAGCCAGAGAAATCTAATACACCCTCAGAAAGTAACCCAAACCCTTCACGATATGAATACATGGGTGCAGAAGTTAAATGTATACTCAGCACAGAGAAACCATGAACATTGTGCCTCTGTGTGTGCATGTGTAACCGTAGAATTCTAAGCTGGTAGGGTGTGCTTTATATCTATATCATATGTTATCCAGATACCAGTTGTATATTATAAGCTGCATATGCAATACCATATGGACACCATAAAATATCACATGTGTTGTCAGGATAATTTTACATTTAGTGCACGATTAAAATGTCTTATATACCTATCTTCTCTGTGTGTACATGGATTTATCTAACAAATTGCCTTCATTATCAAATTCAGATACAAATCAAAGTTAAAGCCTCTTTCCTTAAATTTAATAAAAAGCAATATGGAAACGTGAATACAGTTTGTTTTTCTTCACTAGATTTTTTCTGCCACGCAGCATTTAACACTGGTGCAGCTGTCAATACCCATTCATCTGCTATCGGGCAGCTTTTTCCTTTCACTCACTGTGACATTTTTAAAGTGGCAAAAAAAAAAAAGCTTAAAACAGCATATTTGTCACTTTTTTTTTTCTAGTGACCTTTTAAGCACTAGGGAAAATTACTCTCTATGTACTAAACCTTTTAATCATTACACACACATTTCACAATAATGCTTTATATAGGGGTATCATTTAATTAAATTTAAGAAATTTACATGGTAAATGCTGCTGTTCATTTAATTATTCAGAAATTTAAACATAAGAAATACTCATAGCTCTTAGCTATGGTAACCATGTAATGTAACTGTAATTTATATTAGGAATCATTTTTTATAAGTGGAATTTCAGAAATAACTTGTACACACCCTCAGTTTCCAGCTTTTAAGTTAGCCTTTAAGACAAATAGCTATATGAAATATTCTCTTCAGTAAATAAAAAAGATATGTGGATGGTTAAGCATCACAGGGAAGGTTTTGAAAAAGAAAACGCAAGCCTGAGTCTCGACCTTATCTCAGATCAGCTATGTGACCTTGAGGGAGTCCCTGTGTCCCTCTGAATTGCAGCTATTTCTCTTCATGTGCAAAATAAGATACTCAAAGCCCCTTCCCTCTCTCCCAGTGTGATTACAAGAACCAAATTAGCAAATGTTTGTGAAAATGCTCTGAAATCTACACAAAATGGAGAGTAATATGACTTTTAGTTCAAAAAACAAAAATTTTGTTTCCTACAGTAGTGGAGAAATTTAAAATTCTTATAAGACATGAGAAAGAAATAAAATGCTTACAACAGGCTAAAATATCAATATTAGCAATACATTACTTAGTGTCCTTTCTAAAAACAGGAACAGAAATACTACTGTACTTTCTATGGATTGATATTAAAAATTGTAGGGGCACCTGTGTGGCTCAGTGGGTTAAGTGTCTGTCTTCAGCTCAAGTTCTGATCTCAGGGTCCCAGAATCAAGGCCCAGGTCAGGCTCCCTGCTCAGTGGGGAAACTGCTCCCCTGCACCCCCACCTTGTGCTCTCTTTCCCTTCTTTCTCAAATAAATAAAATCTTTCTTAAAAATTGTAAAAGTTACTAATTCTGGATTTCCTGTTTTGTCTCACTTTTGTTCTTATCACTTCCACTATAATTAACGTATCATTAAAAGTGACCAGGTCTTTTTCCTCCTATACTCTCTACTCTGCAGCCTCGAAAATAAAAGGTGAATGGGCCTTATACCCTAAGACAGAATAGCTACTTTACCACCTATGAGTTGGCCATCAAGAGTACTTAGCTTTCCTTTAAAAAAGAAAAAAAAGATTTATTTATTTTTATTGAGAGAGAGAGAGAGAGCACAAGCCAGGGGAAGGGCAGAGGGAGAGGGAGAGAATCCTCAAGCAGACTCCCCACTGAGCCTGGAGCCCAACACAGGACTCAATTCCATGACCCTGAGATCACTACCTGAGCCAAAATCAAGAGTCAGATGCTTAACCAACTGAGCCACCTAAGAGCCCCGAGAGTACTTAGCTTTTCAAAACATCAGATTCCTCACCTCTACTAAAGAGAACATTTTAAATGAGAGAGAAAAAGAACAAATACCTACCACATAAAGTTCTTTTGTGGGTCATAAATGGTATATAATCAGGACCTGATACATAATAATCTCTCAGCCAATGGTATTCATCACTGTTGTTTGGGCAAGAAAATCTCTTACCACACTTTGCTCTAACAGCAATAGGGAAGACTTATTGATTCGGCAGTTGAGCAAGAATCCTGGCAGGAATCAAGACAAAGTCTTCATCCTTCAGGTAGTGGTCTTGGAGCCCTCTTCATTGGGCCTTCACATCATGGTGAAGCGGCTGCTGGTAAAGACAGTCTCCCCTCAAGGCTAAGAGTCACTGTTGGTTTGCAACCTCAGGACCCTGGGTTGTAACCTGGGTGAAATTTGAAATTGGCCCCCGTGCAGAGAGGACAAGGAGAGACAAAAGAAAGAGGCAGGCCACTCCAGATTGGTAGATGGCCGTTTTAATAAGCAAGGGAATTTGGATATGAGGCTTACATTGAGAAATTGCAAATTGATAAAATCTCCATGCCTGCCCTTGAGAATCTTAGAAGGTTACATAAAGGTCTTAACTGGGTTCAGTCACACATGCTATCCAGAAGGCCTTAGTAACACCTTACTCTCTCAAGGCTATGTCTAAGAAATAGCTCCTTGTGTGTGAATACTGGGCCACACAAATTCCAAGGGTAGGAGAAGGGGTGAGGAGCCTCTGGTTGTCTGCGTCTTACCAACAGATCAACAAGTGGTCACATCCTTTCAGTGAGCTCCTCCAGCAATCATGGTGTCCTTCTCCCCTCCCCACCACTCCTCATATAGACAGATAAGTGATGGAATGGACTTGAGTCATGACTGGTAGTAAAAGGACTATTCTAACAGAGATCACTAAGTATCATAATAAAGACAAGTATTAGGACCACTTGAAACTATCATGTCAGGGAGCTTTGGAACAAGAACTGGGCTGGGTCTTAAAGGATGGATGAAATTTGCCAGGCTGTCACAACTGAGAAGAAAGCTTCCCTAAGTAGCATGCTCAAATCTCAGCATTGGTGGTTCTGCTCACATCAGCAAAGAACGGTTTGGGAGCAGATGGAGATCAACAGGGATTGACTCATGGTACCATCCTGGCAGTCTAGGTTTTATCCTCTCTTCACTAGGACCCAATAAAGTTTTCAGCAAGGAAGTAATACTTCCACATTCGTGTGGTAGAAAGATCACTTTACTGTGTGGAGAATAGGTTGGAAAAGCTTGCATGATGAGAGATTAATTAGCAGACTTTGGAACAGTCTGAAAAAGAAACAGTGTGAATCTGAACTAAGGCAGTACAGGTTTAAGTGGGAGAAGGGGGCAACTAAGTGATGGCTTCAACAGAAATGAAGGAATGAAAAGAAGTGAGAAGGGGAGAGGAATTGGGGATTATTCCCAGTTTCCTGGCTAGTGTGACTAAGTGGATAGTGGACAGATTAAACATAATATCATGGTCAGTATTTCATAATAAAGTGAAATAGTGCTAAAACACAACTACAACAGCAGATATAATGAAGCAATCACATGTTTGCACTTATTTACGATAAACGTTTAGATTTAAGAGACACCTTTTTTTTAAATATCTGACCCTTTGTAATAAAGGCTGAATAATTGTACTCCTATATACTTAAACTCACCTTGAATGTGTAACAGCTACAAATGCTACGCCATCTTATGAGCCATGCTATGCTTTTCAAAACTGGGACATAACTCTCAGTAATGTTCTGTCATACTGATAATGTTTTCAACAAAACATGGTATAATTTCCCTTACATTTACATTTAGTTGCCTTCTTAGAAAACTCTGCATATGTTTAAGTGGTACAAACTTACTTTATGTTCACAGGTAAAATGGAATTACATTCCATGCTTAGAAAATTATGAATAGCTTTTTTCACCTACATAAATGGCTACTGGAAATATCTGTAGTTCTCCAGAAAACAGGGTAATTCTACATGGAATACAAAATCTCAAGCATCCTTACTCCCCTATGCCATAGTAACCCCTAAGTCACTGGGGCACCTAAATCATTGGGACAATTAAAAATCTTCCCAACAAATTTCCAAAACATTCTCCAGGGAATGTTATCACTCTGAACCCATTAAGAAGTTGAGTGCTTGGGAAACGTTCCAGAAAAACATCATAGCATCCACTTTCTCAGCATCTGTGAGGCCCATTTCAGCCTAGAAATGAAAAATCAACTTCTTCAAAAGTACTGTAGAGGGGCGCCTGGGTGGCTCAGTGGGTTAAAGCCTCTGCCTTCGGCTCAGGTCATGATCCCAGGGTTCTGGGATCGAGCCCCACATCGGGCTCTCTGCTCAACAGGGAGCCTGCTTCCTCCTCTCTCTCTGTCTGCTTCTCTGCCTGCTTGTGATCTCTGTCTGTCAAATAAATAAATAAAATCTTTAAAAAAAAAAAAAAAAAGTACTGTAGATCCTGCTAATCAAGAAATCTTCTTAGTTTTGACACAAATAATAATGGCCAACTGGAAAGTATGAGAAGGAAAAAGACAGGATCATATCCACTCTTCAGTTTTTAGGAGTCTCCTTTCTGTCTGAGTGTTTGCGTGACCTTGGGCAATTCAGGAACTGTAACAGGCCCCACTAGTCTGGAGGAAAACTGAGTGCAGACATGGAGAATGACCATATGGTTGCCCTGCCCACTGGGTTGTTGAATCCGGGAGCATGCTGGAGGAAGCTCTCACTGGCTTTAACAGCCAACCTAAATTTTCTAGAATTCTTTCAGCCAGTTGAGAATCCATTGGAAGCTTGAAATTGGTCATGATGGTAGTACTTAAACCACAGACATTGGCAAACACTACAAATCAGGCCTCTTCCTAATACCTGGAGCCGGTTGTTAAACACTAGCAGTAACCCCCCAGCCGAAGTTTTCCATTACCCTATAGGAAAGGGAAAGTGGTCACCGAGGGAGCATTACAAAGGCCCATCATCCTTGATGTCCTATCTGGCCACACAGGCTGTTCATTATAACCTTACTCACTGCTTGATTAATGCTACTTGTGGGTGCCTCAGTGCTGTTCCTTTGAAGCATGCATGCAAGTGTTCCACAGACCAGTAGCCTCTGTGCCAGCCACGGATATAGGCAACTAAAATGGCTCGCCCTATAGAGATGCTTCTGGGAAATCCTAGCACTTCTACCCATCAATGAGTGCATTCCAGTCCTCCCCTAATCCTCTTCCAGCAGCTAAGCTTTACTCAAACATTCCCCTTGGGTTTAGAAACAGAATCACTCAGTTGTCATTCAGTCTATGACCCCTATAACACCAAGCTGGGGGAAAAGCCACAAGAGCCTCGAAAGCAACTTGAAACTGACAAATCCTTGAGCTTCAGTTTCTGGGCGGAAAAGAGTTAAGAGTTTTGTCAGCTCCAAGTCACTAAAGGCATCAGAAGTCAGTCAAATCTGCAGACTCAACACATTTTGCTTTAAATAGGAAAGATGCCAACTGAAGTTGAATGGCAAAAGAGATTTCCAGGCAGTGGCAAAACTAAGGAGAATACAGGAGAAGGGAATGTATAGTAATACCAGTGATTCCTACTTCAAACAATCTGACAGCATTTTCACTACTCTGTCTCCTTTCTCACTATGTCCTCTGAGTGAAGTATTATTTTGGCCATTTTACAAGTGGCAAATTAGAATGGTCAGGTAAACCAGCCAGTTCCAGAACATCTGGAGAAAACAGAACTAAAATCCCAATCTTCTGATATCTTTCTCTCAATCATTCTGACCCTAGGTACATGTTTCCCACTAACAAGAAGATAACATAACTAAATATCCCTTGAACCACATTTATGCTTAGACTTTTATGCACATAAAACTTTTTTAAATAGCTGAAAATAGTCAAACATCCATTTAGTTCAATTGAATTCTAGCATGTTTTTTTAAAAAAATCAATATAAACAACCAATAACTCCATATGCTATCTGCTCCTTTTATCTTTTTTCTTCTTTTTAAAAGTTTTATTGAGCTATAATAAGCATACGATAAACACAGTAAGAGTACAATGTGATAAGCTTCGATATATATATATAAACCCATGAAACCATAACCACATTCAAGATAATGAATATTCATCACCCCCAAAATTTCCTTGTACCTTTTATAATCCTTCTCACCTACCCATCCTACCTACCCCACACACAAACCAGGCAACACCTGATCTGCTTTATGGCAATATAGATAAGTTTTCATTTTCAAAGTTTCATAAAAATGGATTCATACAATATATAGCCTTTATGTGTCCTCTTTCATTCAGCATAATCATTTTGAGATATACTCATGCTGTTGCATATATTAATAGTTCCTTCCATTTTATTACTGAGAGCATTCCATTGTATGGATATGCTACAATTTGTTTATCCATTCACCTACTGAAGGACATTCAGCTGTTTTCCAGTTTGGAGCTATCACAAATGAAGTTGCTATGTCTTTGTATAGGGACACCTTGGTGGCTTAGTGGGTTAGGCATCTGCCTTCAGCTCAGGTCATGATCCCAGGGTCCTGGCTTCAAGTCCTGCATCAGGTTCCTTGCTCACTTCTACTTCTGAAGTAGGAGAAGTAGGAGCCTACTTCTCCCTCTGCCTGCTGCTCCCCCTGTTTTTGCTCTCACTCTCTCTGACAAATAAATAAATAAAATCTTTTCTTTTTTAAGTCTTTGCATAGACATATGACTTCTTTTCTCTTAGGTTAATACCTTACCCCGGAATGACTAGATCCTCTATAAGCGTATATTTAACTTTTAAGAAATTGCCAAACTTTTCCAAAAGTTGACTGTACCATTTTATATTCCCAACAGCATCATCTGAGAATTCCAGTTCCCTTACATGTTGGTCAACACTTTTTTAACTTTTCTAATAGGTATGTTATCTCATTGAACTATATCTCATTGTGGTTTTAATTTGCATTTCCCTAATGAATAATTATATTAAGCATCTGTTCATGGGTTTATTTGCCATCCATATAGCTTCATTGGTAGAAACTACTTAAATCTGTTGCCCATCTTTAATTGGGTTGTTTTCATATTATTGAGTTTTAAGAGTTCTTTATATACTGTGGATACAGTCTCTTAGCAGATATTTGCTTTATGAATATTTTCTCCCACTCCATGGCTTGTCTTTTCAATCTCTTAACAGCACCCTTTGGAAAGAAATTTCTAATTCTTATGAGCTTTAATTTACCAATATTTTACTTTATAGACTTTTGGTGTCATATCTAAGAGAAATCTTTGCCTAACCTAAGATCACAA
Source organism: Mustela nigripes (assembly GCF_022355385.1). Classification (NCBI taxonomy): domain Eukaryota; kingdom Metazoa; phylum Chordata; class Mammalia; order Carnivora; family Mustelidae; genus Mustela; species Mustela nigripes. The sequence continues at coordinate 71,171,070 of NC_081562.1, forward strand.
AGATTTTTCTCTTTTTTCTAGACATTTTATACTTTTCAGTTTCACATGTAGGTCTGTGATCCATTTTGAGATTTTGAGTTAATTTTTACTTATAGTAGAAGCTTTGGATTGAAGTTTATTTTGTTTTATATATAGATATCCAATTATTCCAGCACCATTTGTTGAAAAGACTATCCTTTTTCCATTGGATTATTTCTGCATGTTTGTCAGAAATCAATTGGCCTACGTATATGTGTGTCTGTTTCTATGCTTCATTCTATTCCGTTGATCTATTTGTCTATCCTTACACCATTACCATCCTAATTGATTACTGTAGCCTTTTAACAAGTCTTTAAATCAGGTGATATTAGCCTTCTAGTTTTGTTCTTAGTTTTCAGAATCACTTAGATACTCTAGATCTTTTGCATTTCCATGTGAATTTTAGAATCAGCTTGTCAATATCTCTCTCTCTCACACACATAGACATACACCCACAATGCCTGCTAGTATTTTAATCAGATTTATATTGAATCTATAAATCATTTTGGAGAGAACTGACAATTTTGTTTCAGGTATGTGCAACTCCCCAAAATTAAAAATGATGCCACTTACAACAGCATCAAAAACATGAAATACTTAAAAATAGGTCTGATTGAGATGTGAAAGACCTGTTCACTGAATGCTACAAAACAATGCTGAGGTAATTACAGAAGACCTAAGTAACTGAACTGAAATGCCTTGTTCATCAATCAAATACTCGATATTGGACGTATTTCTTTTTTTTTAAAGATTTTATTTATTTATTTGACAAATACAGATCACAAGTAGGCAGAGAGGCAGGCAGGGAGAGAGAGAGGAGGAAGCAGGCTCCCGGCTGAGCAGAGAGCCCGATGTGGGGCTCAATCCCAGGACCCTGGAATCATGACCCGAGCCGAAATCAGAGGCTTTAACTCACTGAGCCACCTAGGCACCCCTCTTCTCCTTTTAATAACAGTCATCACTTCTTAGCTTCTCCTGGAGGTAGGTGGGGCCATTTGTCTCTGTTTTGCCTGAAAGAATCTAAGCAAAAGACACATGCATAACCTCTGGTTCATATCTTTTTCACTTTCTGTTCTTCCCTTCCTGTGGGCTGGTGAGGATGAAGTCAGCACTCTAGGGCAATGCCTCTTCACTGTGGTCCCCTGACCAGCAGCAACAGCATTAGAAATGCAAATTCTCTGCTTGACTTATTTTGCTAAGCATGATACGCTCTAGTTCCATCCATGTTGTAGCAAATGGCAAGATTTCATTTCTTTTGATGGCTATCATATGATCTCCCTGATATGAGGAAGTGGTGATGCAACATGGAGGCTTAAGTGGGTAGGAGAAGAATAAATGAAACAAGATAGGATTGGGAGGGAGACAAACCATAAGTGACTCTTAATCTCACAAAACAAACAGGGTTGCTGGGGGGAGGGGGTTTGGGAGAAGGGGGTAGGATTATGGACATTGGGGAGGGTATGTGCTTTGATGAGTGCTGTGAAGTGTGTAAACCTGGTGATTCACAGACCTGTACCCCTGGGGATAAAAATATATGTTTATAAAAAATAAAAAATTAATTAAAAAAAAAAAAGAAATGCAAATTCTTGGTCCCTACCCCAGAGCTATTGAATCAGAAACTGGAGTTGGGGCCCAACAGTATTTTTAAAAGCCAATGTATGCTAACATTTGAGAAGAACCACCCTTTGACTGTAAAGCATAAGTTAGAACCTGGTTGGCTGAATAACCCCACAGATCAGGGTTGCCCCTCGAGCAAGATTCCCAGCTCACCTCCATCCTCTCAGATGACAGAGAAATAAACTTCTCTTCCTTGAGACATTTCTAATATTTGTCTCTCTGTTATACCAACTTACCCTATCCCTAACTATGTCCCCATCTTCGCTCTATGTGATAGTATCCTGCCCTTGTGTCAGGGGGGATTCTCTTTTCAGATAAACTGTTTATCTCAGTGATAGTATCAGGGCATCACTTCATGCCAAGGACTGTGTTGGCAAGGACTGTTCACTGATGGGTATATCACAGCAATAGCTAATACTTTTCCTGTATAAATTCTGACATTTTGAAAAGCTGGATAAATAATAAAGTTACATTAATATGCTATATTCAAATAGATACAATTTATAAATTGTCCTATATAAGTCAGTCATAAAAATTAAAGTATGGAATGTATTTTCTGCCACTTTCCCTTTTTGTGTAATTCCTTTTCTTTTTCTCTAACTCTAAAGAGGAACTACAAGGTTTCTCTTTAGAGTGTTTACTTTTTCTAGTTCACTCCCATCATGTAGGTACTTTAGTAGTCAATAGCAGCAAGAACTACCCAGAAGACTCTTTAAAAGGAATTAAGAAGGTATGAATAGCCCTAGTCACTAAAAGTAATAGAAGTAACGCTTCAAATAATAGTCACACTTGATCATTTTAAATCAAATCTACAAGTGGAAAAAAAAAGAGAAAAATTATGACCTGGAAAAAGATGCATTTTTTAATTAGATAGTTGGATATCTATTTATATATATTATATGTACGTGTGTGTGTGTATGTGTGTGTGTGTGTGTGTGTGGTGGTTTATCATGAAGCACTTATGATGCTTGAATGAGCCTGTCAAACAACTTGAATACTTCCTGGTGACAGGAGATTCAAGTGTTCACAGCTCATTCAATATCATACTTATTTGTTAAGCACCTACTCTGTATCAGGCAGCCTCTTCAATTTCTGAACAACTACAATTGTTTAAAAGTTGTAATTCATACTGAGATGAAAACCTTCTTGTAAATAGCTTCAACACAGCTGTGTTGCAGAAACACAGGGTGCTAAGAGCCAGGGTTAGAGATTCAACTGCCTTCAGGGAGCTTACAGTGTCACGAGGGTAGGGACAAGTGATTCCAAGATGACTTCCTCATTCATGTACCTGGAACCTCTGTGCTCCCCGGACTCTCTCCTCAGCCACCACCTTTTCCTCTCCTCCTCCTGACAATGGAATTAATCTGATCATGAAATTAATAAGTGCCAGTGCACAGATGTTCAAAGTGCTTTGAGAACATGGAGGAACAAGCCACTAACTGGTAAAGGAGTGGTCAGAGAAGGCTTTAGAGATAGGATGGTATTAAAGAGAGTTCTAAAAAATGAGCAGGAATCAAAAGACAAAGAGCATTCCAGATATAATAAGAGTATAGTACAGGCATGGAGGCATAAGAGAACATGATATACTTGGGAAACTTCAAATAGCTTGGTATGTCTAGAATAAAAGGCTGAGGGATAAAAGATAAGACTGGCACAAATCTAGAAGGGACAAACTAGGAAGAGACTTGTACATCATAAGGAGTTTAGTACTTCATTCTCCAGGGACTGGGGAATCGGGAAAGAATGTTCAGTTTTGATTAGAACAATTACACTGAAGTATAGAGAATGACTCAGAGAAAGGGGAAAACATAAAGAAGAATGGAGAAGAGAGCTGTAAAGTATTTATAAGTTTCTTCCTGTTTATTTCTTCTCTCTCTTTCTTCATCCAGAAATAGGAAATATTTCTAAACCAAGGTAGCAGAAGTAAGGATATAGATAAAGGATATCTCACTATAGATAGTGAGATCATTATCAGGACTTAGCAACAAATTCAATAAGGGGATCAAGGGAGAGGGCTCTCCTTCTGCCTCGTGGAGCATCACAAAATTCTTCCCTAGAATACCTCTTCAGTTATTTAGGATAATTATTATATTCTTTTCCTCACCCTTCAAACAAACTCATCCTCATCTCTTCAACCTAAGAACAATAAAATGCCCTTCCCCAGTGCTACTATCTTCCAGTACTTAGAGGATGGCTTATGTAAAATTTCTTCAACTCAATAATAGACCCAAAACTCAGTGAGTTGATAGATTCACTCCTCTTCAGCTTATAGGTATTCACACCAGCCAAAACATCTCCCTCACTTTTCAGTTGTCTAGAAAATATATTAATGCTTCTAAATCAAGAACAAAAATAAAATCACCCAGAAATAAAGTTTAACATTTCATATTTTTGGCACTTAAAATATTCCTCTATTTGTGCTATCCTAACATGAGCATATGACTTGCAAAGTGAAGTAGCCATAAATCAGGCTACTGTAACACCCCTCCTCGCAGACATTTGTCAGGAAAAATAATTAGTATACTGGCTAAAAGAACACTAATAAAGCAGTGCATTTCATTTCATTTGGTCCTAATTCAACAATGGCAAAGAGTTCCAAAGCAAAAGACAAAGAAAATTAGAATTATCATTACCCTATATCCAACCCTACTGATGAAGCACATTTCTTGCAGCTGGCAAAACTCCTGGACCCAATCTTTATTTTTTAACCTATTGATCCTTTTCCATCAGGGGCAGACTCGTTCTGCCACAAGAGTTAGGTTTCCAAATTGGCCTTAGAGAGGCATGTGGGTTAGAAACAATATTGTCATTGGCCTAGTTTTGGCAGGATTGGTGGAAAATCAAACAACTGTTGTGTTTTGGAGTTGTGGGCTAATAGTGCCCTCTGTTTTCCATTTTTGCTCCCATCAACAGAATTACCAGATGGCCAAGAAGCCACTAGAATAGAAGTAATGTTCCAATATAGTGGAAAAAGACCAACCCTGTAAACACTCTAACATGTATCCAGTGGCTTGAAATAGTAATCTAAATGTTGAGAGATGAAGAGAAAAAAATAAGCAAGAAAACATAGCAGAAACTCTAAAGAAACTCACTCCTTTCACCACCATATCTTGTCTTTTTAGAGCAATAAATTCATTGCATATTCTAGTACTCTCAAAAGATCTCAAACATCCTTCCAAATGTCAAACCTAATAGCTCAGTGAACCACAATCAATTGAAAGGTTTGTTAAGACTCTTCCTAAACCCCCAAACTGGGTCCACAGTGAAGCCCAGAAATCTGAAATTTTAAAAATATTTCCAGGTAATTCTAATAGTCACTCTGGAGACCACTCAGAAGAGTTGTATCTACAGGAATAATTTTCAAGTGAGGGTGCTGAGTAGGGAAATCATCAGTTGGGTAACTTTTCAGTTTATATACATCCTCTGCTCCCAACCAGAAGCTCTCTACTGCTTCTGTGCCAGTAGAGAGAAGGTACAGCACCCAGGGTGATCATGATCCCCAAGTTGAGAACCAATACTCTTCAGAATGATGAGTCAAGGAACTTCCTGGAAAAAAAAAAAAAAATCATCTCTGACAGTGTGGACATGCAGAACTAGGAGAATTAAATCATAAAACCTCTCTATTTCTTCACTTCTGTCCTCAATTTTGGTTTATTTTAAGGAGCTGATTCTTCCTTTCCTCCTGTAAGAAATTCTGGGAAGACAGAACTGGTTTTTCCAGGCATTCTCAGATAACAAAGTCATTTTATCTGAAAAATTCTAATTTTATACTTAAAAATCAAGTCAAAACTACAGGGTTTAAAGTTAAATTTTCCCTCCTCCATTTCAACCTGCACTCCCAGTTTGGGCCTACACATTCAACTTTTTCTCAATTTCCTCTTGGTTCTCCCCCTCCTCTACTCTCTGCACACACACACACACACACACACACACACACACACACACGAAAGACTAAAAGTGGGACTGGGGTCAGAAGAGAGAAAGGAGAAGAAGTAAGGATACAAAGAGAAATGCTTTGGCTGACCAAAATTGATGCAATCTGACACTGGCTCCCTCTGGCTGATTTATAAAGTTGACTCTCATTGGTGAAGTGCAATGAAAGTTTCCTTGGAGACCCCTGCAGTCAGTGAAACTGCTTACCTGCAGAAGTCGGAGAATTCATTTGCTCAGGTACATGACTCACAATTTCTCCATTTAGTTCCTGATTTCCCCCATATACCCACAGCCTTTCTCAGATGAGCTCCCCTTGCCCTCTCTACCCCAAGGGACCTGGGCAGCATTCTAAGGCAATCTGAAGCCAGCTTTCTTTCTCACTTGTGGCCCACATTTAATTCATGGAAAAGACTTGTGTGCCATTCCATGTCCCACCATCAAGGCAGGAAGCTCTAGCCAGAGCATCTTACTTTGAAGGGCTTCAAGCCTCTCAAACACCAGTTAGCTGCATCCCCCAAACAGCAGAGAACAATATCAGGATCTCCAATTTATCCCTTTGAAGCACATTCTGCTTGACTTGAGGTATAGAAGAAGTCTTTCCTTTAATCCATATGAATGAGGGAAGGGGATGAGTAGCATACTAAAAATCATCTCTGAAAACTTGCCTCATATCTGCAACCACCTCCTCTTGATCTCTCCAACTTCCTTCGTAGATTGGAAGTGGATGCTCTGTAAAATCAGTTCATAACAACAATCTTCTCAAAATGAGTTTTGAGAATGCCACCCTTGGCACACAGTGTTTCTATTGTCTTTAGACCTCAGATGAAACAGGGATTTAAAGAGTCCCATTTTGCAACTGGGTGGCTAAAATCCTAGTCCTTTAGACTGCCAGACTGAGAAGGCAATGGATTTCCATTAGAGGAGCTGAACATGCCCTGCGTTCAGTTGGCTCTTTGACATTTGAAGTCTGGGCAGACTGGAAGGTCCCATTTGCCAAGGAGCAATTACTTCTGCAGTAATTAGGTCTGAAATCATGTTGCCTCTTTGAATCAAAAGCAGTTATCTGCACAAGATAACATTCAACCAGTTCAGACACAGAAGAGTGTAAATAAACAACCAATGTTTCTTCAAACCAAGCACAGCACTGAATTTCATAGCAGATAAAGATTTTTAGAGTATTAAACATTATAAGACTATAATCACAAGGCTACCAAAGAGATTTATTAATTAAAGCCAAAACCTGGAAACATACACTGAAGTTATTATTTATATTGTAACAGAAAAGGAACAGAGGGACAAAGGGGCGGGGAGAAGAAATTTTAAATGGTAAACTGAAAAGCAAAATCATAAAAATTTAGATATACCAAGGATTCTAAAGATCAACTAGTTTAATTCTTGTTTTACCCAAAATAATAACAACAGTGATAGGCAACCCTAGTGAGCATTTACTAGGTCTTAAGCACTTTATATATGTTATTTCATTTAATCCTAAGAAAGGCTGTGGTCGATTTAATTATTGTTCTTGGGTCTTCACTCCCTCCTTCCTTCTGCTAGCGAACCTTAAGTGCACTGCAGTGGGGAAAGTACATTTCTCCCCCTCATCCCCCACTGATATTGGGCTTGGCCATGTCTTGCTTTGACTAATGTTTTGTTAGCACATGTAACACAAGTAGAGGAATTATGTGCATTTGTATGATTGGACTTGTCATCTTGCATTCTGGATATCCTTGCTGATCCAAGGAAAATTAAAAAACATATGGAACAAACCTAAACTCAACCTGAAGCCTAGAGCCAAAACCGACTAATGAGTATTCTGAAACAGATATGCCCCAACAAACCTGCAGACCCATGAGCTAGGAAAATTAATGCTGTGGTAAGCCACTGAGTTCAGGGCAGATTCATAAATGGCATTATTTTGGCCACAGCTGACTAATTTGGAGGCCTAGACAAAGAGAAAGAGTTTGTGCTCATCGTCAGAACAGTTCAAAAGAATTATATTCCCAGTTTTTCCCAGTCTACCTATTTGTCTCAATTTAGATACCTTGACTCTAACCTGTGCTCATTGCTGGAAGTTAAGGATTTTATTTGGAAAGAGATCTCCAAGGAACTCACAGAAATTTTGATTACCAAAGAACTAAAGACTTTGTCCCTCTCCCTTTTGGGGAGTGGGGGGTGGGGACAGTTGCTCTGTGTGAGATGTAAAGACAACCAGACATCTACTGTGTGACTCAAGCAACACATCAGCTTTAGGATGACAAGAACAAAGCAGATCAATAAAAGTTTTTCATTCAAAATGGACCATCAACTCTCAGGACCAGAAATATATAAATTTCTGGTATTAACTGGTAGGTGTTTGTTGAGTGCTTATGCAATAGTAAGCTGAGGGTAAAGGTGGCAAGTCAGGAGTGGGTACTTGGGAGCAGCTAAAAATAACAGTATGAGAAAGAGAGATCTTCCCTTGAGAAATTTTATCACCATTAAAAAGAGACTCTCAGAGGTTCAAATTCATTGTTTCAAATCCCAAAACATTCACAACTGCAAGGAAATTCATATTTTGCTTAAAAAATAAATTTTAATATGCTAACAAACTAAAACATATGCCCACACACACACTAGATGAAACCTACAGCAAATATCAACATAATGGTGAAAATTTTGAAGCTTTAAGTTTAAAATTAGAAATAGGACAAACTGAGACTCTTGATTCCGGGGAAACAAACTGAAGGTTGCCAAAGGGGAGGTCAGTGGGGGGAGATGGGGTAACTAACTGGGTAATGGGCATTAAAGAGGGCATGTGATATGATGAACACTGGGTGTTATACTGAGCTAATGAACCATTGAACATTATATCAAAAAATGATGATGTATTATACCCTGGCTAATTGAATTTAAATAAAATTTTTTTAAATTAAAAAAATTAAAAAATGAAAAGAAGTCGGAGAAAGAAGGCTAATACCACCACTTCTGTTCACATTATACAAGTTCTCTGAAACAGTAAAATAAGAAAGAAAAAAGAAGTCAAAAGTATGAGAAATGGAAAGGAAAAAAATCAACAACCATCATTATTCACAAAATACATGATTATGTATATATAGAAACCTCAAAAGATTATACAAAGTATTAGAACTATCCAGGGATTTTAACAAGATAGCTAATTAATTAATATTAATCAATATTAAAAAGTCAATTATACTTTCATATCCCAGGAACAGACATTTAGAATATATAATTTTTTAAAAATTTCATTTAAAAGTCAACAATTTAGGGGCTCCTGGGTGGCTCAGTGGGTTAAAGCCTCTGACTTCAGCTCAGGTTCTGGGATAGAGCCCCACATCGGGCTCTCTGCTTGGCGGGGAGCCTGCTTCCCTTCCTCTCTCTCTGCCTGCTTCTCTGCCTACTTGTGATCTCTGTCAAATAAATAAATAAATAAAATCTTTAAAAAAAAAAAAAAGTCAACAATTTAGGGGCGCCTGGATGGCTCAGTGGGTTAAGCCTCTGCCTTCAGCTCCAGTCATGATCTCAGGGTTCTGGGATTGAGCCCCGTATCAGGCTCTCCACTCAGCAGGGACCCTGCTTCCCCCTCTCTCTCTATCTGCCTCTCTGCCTACTTGTGATCTCTCTCTCTGTGTGTGTCAAATAAATAAATAAAATCTTAAAAAAATAAATAAAAAACATTTATTTTTTTAAAAAGATAAAAAAATAAAATAAAATTCAACAATTTAAAAAAGGAATAGATTTAACAAAAGCTTTGTAAGATCACTGAGAATAAAAGTGAATACTTTACTGTAAGGCATAAAATATAAATAAATGAGAGATATACCACTTTTATGGGTTATATAAACATGTAAGTATTGCAACCACATCATTACTAACATGTTCTATATATCCAATTTAGTTCCATTAACAGTCCAATGAGATTTTATAAGTCATTAAAAGCTATTTTCAAAATCACATGTAGAATAATGGATGAAGAAAGATGGATAGTTATGTGACAAATCAAAATAGTAAAATGTTCACTGTAGCATCTAAGTAGTGGGTTCAGTGGTGTTAGCTTATTATACAATTCTTTCAACTTCTTTTCATTTTTGAAACTTTTCATTTTGAAATACTAAGGAAAAATCACATGAAAAGTCCAAGGACTAGAATAGGACAGACACTCCTGAAAAGGAAAAGCCAGCTGTTTTACCATATAGGAAAAGTTCGAATACAAGTTATAACAATTAAGAGAGGGTGGCATTGGTTTGAGAACAGAAAAATGAAAAAATGAAATATAATAGAGTGTGGGCATTTGTGAAAACTTGATCTGTGGCAGATCTGATACTACAGACCTTGGGGAAGGGATGGACCACTCAATAAATCATACTAGGAAAATAAGCTATACATATTAAAAATAATAAAAATATTAGAGACAAAGCTTTAAAACTTAGAAAAAAAGGTAAATGTATCTTCTAAATATCTTTGTAAAAGGGAAAGGTTTTTTTGATGACAAAAAAACATAACCCATAAAGGAAAAGATCAGTGTAATATATTGTAAGATAAATTTTATTACATTAAAATTAAAAACTACTGTTCAACAAAAGATGGCATAAAGAGAGCAAAAGACTGAGGTGCCTGGCTGGCTCGGTTGGAAAAGCATGCAACTCTTGATCTCAGGGTCATGAGTTTAAGCCTCATGTAGGGTAGAGAGATTACTTAAATAAATAAAATTTTAAAAGAAGAGAGAGTAAACGATTCTACAATCTGGAAATAGATTACTTTTCAACTCACATACTTTTCAATTCCTATAACTCAGTAAAAATTAATATCCATATTTTATAAATAAATTTTATAAATCTTTGAGGAAAATGAAAAACAACTTTATAGAAAAAATGGACAGATACAGGCATCTCACAGATGAAAAAGTACAAATAGACCATATATATGTTAAAACATGTTCAAATCATTAGTTATAGAGGAAATACAAGTTAATGCCATATGAAATGTTTTAATTGGGCAATATGTATATGAATGTTTATTTTATTGATGTTTTTAAACTATACACATATATGCTATTTTCTATATGATATAATTTACCATACATGTCTCTTAGACAAATATATTATATATATAGGTCTTAAACAAAAATTTTAAGTGCAAAAGGATGCTGAAAAGCCTATAGGGAAGTAAAAATCTAAAAATCTCAATAAGATGGAAAGAGATAAGCAAACTCCCTTAGAAATCTTAACATTTCAGTGTCCTTCAACTTCAGCAGAAATAAACCAAAACAAAGGTGATACGGGCTTATAATGTCCCTTAGAAAATTTCCTAAACTTTCCATAAAGTATAATCTAGTAGCTTAAAAACCACATAGGAGTTGATGAAGCCTTATTTATTAATTGTGGTTAAGTATCTCTTTCTGTCCTAGGAAAGAGAGCAAAAGATGAAAACTATGACCAAATATCCGCTGTTTTCCTTCCTTTCCTCTTTTCTTCCTCCTTTTGTCCCTTCCTCCTTCCATTCCTTCTTTCCTTCCTTCTCCTTCTCTCATTCCTTCCATCCTTTTTGTCTCCTTCTGCATTTGTTTTCTATTACTACAGAACAAATTACCAAAAAAAAAAAAAAAAATTAGCAGCTTAAAACAAAACAAAACAGGGGTGCTCAGGTGGCTCAGTTTGTTAAAGCATCTGCCCTCAGTTCCAGTCATGATCCCAGGATCCTGGAATTGAGCCCCACATAGAGCTCCCTGCTCAGCAAGGAATGTGTTTCTCCTTCTCCCTCTGTCCCTCCCCCGACTCGTGCTTGCTCGCTCTCTCACTCTCTCTCTCTCTCTCTAATAAATAAAAAAATTAATTATTTCACAGTTTCTGTGAGTCAGAAGTTGGGTCACAGATTAACTACATATTCTGCTCAGGGTCTCACCAGGCTGAAAACAGGTGTGGTCAGGGCTGTGATCTCAACTGTGACTAAAGAGCCTCTTCCAAGCTCATTCAGGTTTTTGGCCAAATTCAGTTCCTTGTTGTTGTAGGACTGAAATCCCAGTATTCTTGCTGAGTTTTGGCTGGGGGGGGGGGGGGCACTGTCAGTTCCTAAAGGCTGCCCTCAGGTTCCAACTACAAGGTCCTCCTGCAACATGTAGCCTACTTCTTCAAAGTCAGCAGATAAATCTTTCTCATGCTTCAGATCTCTCTTAACTTGTTTTATGGGTTCACCTGGTTAGGTTAGGACCTCTTAGGGTAATCTCTGTTTTGATTTACAGATATTCAACTGACTAGAGACTTTAATTACAGCTGGAAACCACAAATTATTTAAGATGTCTGAAACAGAGTGACAGGTGGCAAGTGGGAGAAAGCTAAAGATATAGAGGCTAAGTCACACAGGACTTTTTATGCCATATAGGGAATGTGGCCGTTGTCCTAGCAACAGTTAGAAACCACTGAAGGAGTGAAGGTTTTTAAGAACAAAAATGTTAGAATGGAAGGGTCAGATCTGCATTTTAGAAGGATGGCTCTAGAGAGGAGTAAGAAAGATAAAGAGGGCAATTTATGGGGCCCTTGGTGGCACAGTCAGTTGGGCTTCTGACTCTTGGTTTCTGCTCAGGTCAAGATCTCTGGGTCTTGAAATCAAGGCCCATTCCAGACTCCCAAGTCAGTGAGGAGTCTGCTAAAGTTTCTCCTTTTATCCTTCCCTGCACTTGCTCCGTGCACTCTCTCTCTCTCTCTCTTTCTCCCTAAAATAAATAAATAAATCTTTAAAAAAAAAAAAAAAAGAGGCAATTTACTTGAACAAATATTTGTGGGACAAAGGGGGAATATGTAGCAAAAAATAACTCCAGAAGCTATTCCAAAATACCGTGGCATACTCTCAGAAATTCTTTAATCTGAAAAAAAAAAGTACGTAGCATCTATTCTTTGCCCAGGGATAAAGCTTATAAACCAGGAAAAAAAAATGACCCTCCTCCTCTAGCTTACCACAGATATACACACATGACTTTTGATTAAATAGCTGAAAGACTCAAAAGCAAAAGGCAAAAGAGAATAAAATTTAGGGTAGAAGATTAGCACATCTAAGTCATACCACATCTTCATCTATTGTTGCCAGGTAGGGTAAAATTTCATTTTGTCCCTGAAGTCAAAGGGATACAGGAAACGTGGTCAGTTACAAATGTCATTGTATCCACAGAAGATAAATTGTTCAGGAGAAGAACAAACATGCCTGATGGGGAGATTGAGAAAAACTTTTCCCAAGGAACCTCTGTTATTTTAAGTAATACACCAAGCTCGCAAGAGGTAAAAATAGAGGAGTGACCAGTGCACAGCTGGGTTTGCCAAAAAAGGCCTCCTGATGAAGGAAAGAGAGACTCTATCTCTACAGAGAGAAGGAGCAAATCCTAGTAGTAAATTTATCTCCATACACGGCATTCGATTACTTCTCATTCAATTTGTCAAATCGATTTGTCAAACAAGCAAACAAAATTTGCTTGTTTTGTGATTGGAGCATCCCATGTGTATAATAAATTGCTAACTCCATCTCTTGACTGATTTGTAAATCTTAGTCCTTTTCAGGGATTAACTACTTGCTAAATTCATTTATCAAAATTAAAACTAGGTTTTTCAGAATGCTGCCCTCCAAATCCCAAGAAACTATGGAAGATTAACCTTTCGCAGATCCTTCCAGACTGCAAACCGGTGGGTGGCGTCAATGCAGGTGATTAATAGGAGCTATCTAAGGGCTGGGGGAAAGGCTGACTGACATTTCTCCCAGGTGACAGCATGAGCCATCTCCTGATCAACCTAAGAAAACACACATCCTGATACTCTCCATACTAATGGAACATTTCCAATTCATATTAGAACATCCACAGGAATTCTGTTTTGCCCTAGTCTACCAGAGGTTTTGACAAGTATATCAGGCCTGCTTGACGCTGTAAAGCAGAATTCATTGATTGATTCCCTTTTTTTTTTTTTTTTTTTTTTTTTACCCTTTTTTAATCATTCTAGATAATCAGGAGCAGCAGCAGAATGAAACATCTAGTCCAGAATGAATTAGTCATAGCTCTTCTGGTATGACATTCTGAAGAAAGGACACTGGACATTTTTTTATTCTGTTGATCCCTGGCCCATCCAAATTGTACACAGTCTATGTATTCATCACAGGGAAGCACCCTCCTCTTCTGGCTTCTTTCTCCCTTGTCTATTTACAGCCTGAGGTGCTATCTCGGGGCATTAGAAGCATTTCATCCAAATATCCACATTCACACAAAATGTTCCATCACCTCCCCAGTACAATCCTTGACATTTTCTCTTCCCTCCCTAAGAGGCGCGTGCGGCAAACCTGCTTCTTGTGTGTGAAATGGCAGCTGGGCTCCTTAATGGTTCCCTCAGATCCTCTCCCTCCTTTATTCCTCAAAACAAACTCTTTGCCTCAGTTTGGAACAGGCCTGAGGATGCCCTAAATAAAGTGCCATTGAGGCTTTGTTTCCCACTGAAGGGTACAGGTCAGACCCAGATGGAGACATAAAATGGCACGTGTGCCATGAAAGTATTCCCAGATCCCCCTAATTATACTTGACGGAATTGTTCCCTTTGTAGCCTCTAAACCAGTGGTGAGTGACCTTTTCTCTCCTTTGGGGGCTACTAACTTACAGGATAATCACTTGGGTGCAGAGCATACAGGTTATGCTAATTCCATTCATCTCTGTTAAAGCTAGCATTACTGAGCAAGTATGGTGACCATGCACAATGTAAAGTGATGTATATGCATTATTTCCACCAATTTCTACAACTCTGTGAGATATAGTCAAGTACCAATATCCATTTAAACCTGAGGAGACTGAGAGGCACTAGAAGGGTACGTAGCTTGCCCAAAGCCACCCACCTAGTGAGTGGCCAGCCCAGGAGTCAAACCCTGGCCTGCCTGGCCCCAGAGCCTGGGCCTTTTTCTTCACCCAGGTGAACCTCTACAGTCACTTGGTTCTAGAATCACATGGACAGATGAGTCACATGGAAGCAGAATTCAGCATTTCTGCCCCACCTCTCCTGGGGTTTTAATTCCAAGGAAAACATGTTAAAAGCTATTACAGAACAAAGAACAGTGTGGTGGTCCAGCATGGAGGATGAGACAGCTAACTCAGCCTGGAAGACTGAAAAAAACTTCTCAAGACAGGGGAGATTCAAGCTGTAAACGTGATGAAGAATATTCAAGGCAGAAGAATGGAGAATAAGCAATGGTCTAAAGTACTGTGTTAGAGGGGCCATCTGGGCCCTGCAGGCGGTTAAGTGTCTGCCTTCAGCTCAGGCCATGATCTCAGGGTCCTGGGATCAAGCCCCATTCTCAGCAGCGAGTCTGCTTCTCCCTCTTCCTCCCCGTCTGTGAACTCTCTTGCTCTCATTCTCTCTCAAATAAATAAATAAAATATATATTTTTAATTTTTTAAATAGACAAATAAATAAATAAAGTACAGTGTTAGAAGAGGACATATACCAAGAAAGTCAAGAAGCTTGACATGACACCAACAGAGTGGGCAGAAACAGGAGACTAAAAAGGTTAATTTGGGCCTTAACTGCCATGCCAAAAACTTTGGATATTATTTTTTATATATTTTGGATATTATTTTTTATTATCAGGTAAGGGAGCCCATTGCTCCTAAGCAAAAAAAAAAAAAAAAAAAAAAAAGTGTTATTCATGCTGACTTTTTACTTCAAGGAATATTAGCCAAGTGGAAGTAAGGCTAATGGAATAGCGTAGAGAGAAACTAGAAGCAATAGAACCTGTGTGGAGGCCAGGACAACAGGGAAAATGAGGTATACAGAAAGACAGACCAGGGGGTGCTCAGGTGGTTCAGTTGGTTAAGTGACTGCCTTCAGCTCAGGTCATGATCCCAGAGTCCTGGGATTGAGCCCCAAGTTGGGCCTCCCTGCTCAGTGAGGAGTCTGCTTCTCCCTCTCTGCTGCTCTCTCTTTCAAATAAAAATAAAAATAAAAATAAAAATCTTTAAAAAGAAAGAAAGCATGCCAGACCAGTGGCAGCACCAGTGGAAAAGAAAGGCCAGCCCAAGATACATTTTAAAATTTCTCCACATTAGATACCATCATCTTTTATACTATATACTTACTTAATGATTTTTGTATTCTCTGTCTCCCGCTGAATTATAAGTCCCATGAGATCCAAGATTTTTGCTGATCCCTAGTGCCTAGGACACTATCCCACAGAACCTCCACAAGTAGATTTAGAATCAATGAAGTAAATTTAAAAGACTTTAAGAATTGGCTGGATTTCATAGATGAGAGTGTTAGATGATCCAAATATCTAGTTTGGAAAACTAAATGGATGGTGACGGAGATCCAGAACTCACCAGACAGAACCATTTCGAAGTGCTGGCAGAATTCTGGATTGATGTATGTTGCAGGCCATTTAAAGTTGGGGACTGGATTGCAAGAGAAGAGTTGAGACTAGTTTGAGAGAGTCTGGAGGCATCTGCACAGAGTTAGGTGCCAAAGCTATGGAAATTGATAAAACCAGGCAGAGCCTATGAGGCAGGGGAAGAGAGGAGGGGAGCAAGGAAGCCATAAGCAACCATGAAATTTAAGAGCTAGGAGAAGGCAGTCAAAGAAACAAAGAAGAAAGAGTGAAAAAAATCAAGAGAACTGGAAGGAAAGGTGTTCCTGGAAAAACGAAAAGAGAGCCCAGGAAAGCAGAGCCTGGCACATTTGGGAATGATCAGTTGTGCCCTTAGCTATAAAAATAGCATGGAAGATGGGCCACTTGTCTCTGACCATCAGAACCTCTAGAGAGAAGAGCTGGAGACACAGAGGCAGGGACTGAAAGTAAACTGTTGACACAGAGGAGGTAGAAGTGGGCCTACCAGGAACTCATGGACCCCTTTGTGCACCTTAGAGGAAGGCAGAACTTCTAGACAGAAGCAACTTTGCATCAGGACGCATGGAACAGAGGGAGAGCACCCCCTCCCACGTGCCCCACACCAGAACACAAGGACCAATGGAAAAGTCCATCTAAGGTAAAGGAGAAAAGCTCACCAGTGTGGTACATTCAAGATGCAGAAAGAATATGCCTCAGAATTTAGGAAGCACAGCAAAGGTTTGAAACGGACAATAAAATGTACTAAGGACATAAAATGATGATCTCATCTGTTCTGATACTGGTGCCACAAATTGTGCAGGTGTATAATTTTCTTCCATCAGTGTTCAGAAGCTCAGCAAAAGAAAGGAGATGGTTATCTTCATCTTAAAATGTTTTAGAAAATTACAAAATGCTTCACTACCCATTTTAAAAATTGACATCAATCACAAAAATCTAGACTCTAGGAAACTACAGGAAAAGTAACTTAGTTTCCTCAACAAATAAACTGCAAGTTGAAAAAGAAAGAGAAAGCTGGGAATGTGTACAGTAAAAAAAAATAATATGAGGGAAAAAATCAACCAGTTACAGTGTATGTACTTTATCTGACTACAGATTCCAAAAGACAAATTTTAAATAATATTAAAAATTTTACATGGTAGAGGCATTGGAAATTTGAACATTAACTGGATTTTTTAATATTAAGGAATTGTTAACATTTTTGGAGTAATATTGGCACTTTTTTGCTTTAGAGTCCTCATGTATGAGCGATACATACAGACATACTTACAGATGAACTTGTTACAGAACTAGAGCTTGCTTCAAAATAATTTGAAAAGCAAGGAAATGGGTGGGAAATAGGTAAAATAAGAGCGACCTTTGCAGCTGGAAAATAGGTACATAGGGATTCATTATACTATTCTGTGCCCTTTCAAACTGGTTTCCATTTTTCTACAATAGGTTTTGTTTAATTCTGTTCAGTGAAAAATAGAAAAAACTGCATTACTTCGAATGATGGCCAGTTAAGGAAGATACAGATAAGGGAGGGAGGACATGTAAGGCAGAAAGGGGCAGAGAAATCAAACAGATTGAAACACAGAGAAATAAAAGCATAAATATAAACAGAAAAAAGAGGAAGCAACCAGAGTGAAGGACAGACTTGTGTAATGACATTACCACCTTGTGGTCTCTTAGGATATTGCCCCCAAACAGGCAAACCGTGATGTTTTTTCACACCTGTAGGCATTTGTGGGGTTATCAAGTCTACCCTTGAACCAGGTGTAACTGAGTTAAAGCCCATTCCTAAGCTTCAGTCCGGAGGTCTCTCACTTGTGACTTAAACTTTCTGGACTCTTCTAAAGTTTTTAGATTGTACCTCCACTCATTGTCACAGATCCCTACATTTCCTAAGCTTGTCAGAAATTTCCCTTTATATATTCATGGTTAAGTCCTAATTTGGTATTTCAGGACATTATGAACAGATAGACCCTTATTCACTTGATCCAAACCCCTAATGATTTAATTTAAAAAAAAAAAAAAAAAAAAGCTTTACCGAGGTATAACTGATATACAAAAAACTGGACATATTTAATATATGCCATCTGATGAGTTTGGAGATATGCACACTCCCGTTAAGACCATCACCACAATCAAGGTAATAAACATTCATTGTCTCCATTTATATCATCTTTTCATCATCTTATCTCCAGCCTGACTAATCTTAATATTTTTTTAATGGTTTTATTATTTGACAGAGCAGAAGCAGGTGGTTCAGCAGGCAGAGCGAGAGGGAGAAGCAGGCTGCCCCCTGAGCAGGGAGCCCAACGCAGGACTCTATCCCAGGACTCTGGGATCATGACCTAAACTGAAGCCAGACACGTAACCGGCTGAGCCCCCCCGGCACCCCCTAATTTCTAACTCTTCTTTGAGCTTCCTTCTCCCCTTTCTCTAACCCTTCCCAACCCCACCGAAGTCATTCTTCTTGCAGTGCATGACAAAGCAGCATAGTGTATGCTACAGTATGGGCGGGGATGGAGTGGGGGGTGGACAAAGGAAACGGTTAAGAACCGGAAGGATTCTAAAGCTAAAATGGCGCCACCATTCAGCCCGGCGACCCAGACCAGACCACTCCACCTCCCTCACCCTCAACAGCCCAAATAGCCCAAATCCTCTATCACCTGTGTTACATTCTTTTTTTTTTAATTGAGCAATAGTAAGGTTTACTGAAGAACAGCACAAACTTCCCTAAGAGGGAGAGGACCCCAGAGGGCTGCCCCGCCCGCGTGAACTGTTCAGTCAACCCTCCTCCCGCGCAATGCTCCCTGCGTGAGGCGGCGTGTGGAACGCGCTAGACGCCCGGGAGCCTCTCTGCCTCGCGTCCGCTGCCTCTCCCGCCGACCCTCCCGCTGCGTCCAGCTGCTGCTCGGAAACAGATCTAACCACGTGACTCTGTTTCTTAGTTTCCAACGCACCTCAACACCCGCCAGAAAAGAACCCCAAATACTGACAGCCAACCTCGGCCAACCTGCACAACCCAACTGCTACTAGGGCTCTTCTCCCAACTTACGGCCTCCGCAGCCGTCCCAGCCTCCTTGGGGTTCCCAACAAGCCCCTCTGCGCTTCGCACTTCCTTGCCTTGGCACCTGTTGTTACCCCTTTCCAAAACGCCTGATCTTGATTTGTCCTAACTCCAACACCGAGTTAACACTCACACCTAACCTCACTTTCCCAGCTGAGGATTCCCAGATACCTCATTCACACTATCGCTCCTTTTAAAGAGTTTTATTTATTTGAGACAGAGAGACAGAGAGAGAGAACACAAGCAGGGGGAGCAGCAGGCAGAGGGAGAAGCAGCATCACCGCCGGGGCAGGGAGCCCAATGGAGGACTCGATCCCGGGACCCCAGAATCAGGACCCGAGTGGAAGGCAGACCCTTAACCATCTAAGCCACCCAGGCTTACCCCCCCACCACCACCACCATTACTCTTAACTCACAGCATCGTAAGAACGTGTTTTGGCGTCTCTCTCAACCCCTGCCTTCAGGCCCCCTTAAACTCAAATGTAAGGTCACCTGAACAGTGCCACGCAGCTGAACCTCCTGACCCACAAGGGGGTATGTTCCAGGACCCCCGCGGGTACCAGAAACCACAGCTACTATTTTTTTTTCCTATGTATACATAACTGTGATAAAGTTTAACTTATAAATTCGGTGCAGTAAGAAGTTAACAATAGCTAATAATAAAAGTGCAATTACCACGACATATTGTAAAGAAAGTTAGGCGAACCTCTCTGTCTCTCTGCAATTTCTTACTATGAGGTACTCACCGGTCTTCCCGCGGTGACGTGAGATGAGATGCCTACCAGAGCAGATGAAGTGGGGGACGCCGCTATTAGGATGTAGTGTTACGTACTATTGCCTTTCTGCCCATTTGTCAGAAGGAAGATCACCTGTTCCAGGCCTGCGGTTGACCCGGGGTAACTGAAACCACGGATGGCGAAACTGCGGGTGATGGGGGATTACTGGATTTACTTAAGCTTTCCCAGAATTTGGCCCAGAGCCGGGGAAGGCGTGCCTATACGCAGTGAAGACAGGGCTGCCTTCTCCCCTGCAGCTGTTTGTGGGAATCTAATCTCCAAAATGCAGGGGTTGAGAAACAGAGTGGGTGGCCAAAGCTTTAATGAGAGAAAGAAGATACCATTTGGGACTTATTGGATTTGGCTGTTTTTTAAGTAATCAGCCAGTGTTGCAAGGATCTTCAAATTTCAGGTAGGAGTAAATGCACATTGGGGAGCCTGGGTGACTCAGTCGGTTAAGCGTCCCACTCGGTTTGGCTCAGGCCCATGATCATAGGCCCTTAGGCTCTGGATCCGTACTCACTAAAGTCCGCTTGAGATTTTTTTCTCACTCCTTCCTCCTACTCTGCTCCTCCCCCTGCCCGCCCTTGTGCTCACTCTCTCTTTCCCGCTCAAGTAAATAAATAAATAAAACATTTTTTTTAATTATGTACATCATTAGACCCAGAATTCTACTTGTAAGGATTGCAATTGATAATGTACACAAAGATTTAGGCATAAGGATGTTTGTCCCATCACTATTAATGAAGTTTTTGTTGTTGTCGTTGTTGTTGTTGTTTTAAATCTAGGAACCCAAAATACCCAGAATAGGAACTTAGCAAAGCAAATTGTGGAATGGAATTCTAGGCAGCCATTAAAAATGATATAGTATGAAACTGAAAATTATTCTCCTAAAAAGCAAAAAACAGATTCCGGTTATAAAACAGACATGGTCAGTTGTAGTGTGTGTGTGTCTGTGTGTCTGTGTCTTTCTTTCTGTGTTCATTCCTATGATGGACTAATGTAACAGATTCATGTACATATATACACCTATAAACAAACACAAGATAGCCATGCATAATGGAAGTTTAGAAAATATATATATCAAAATGAGAATAGGTTTTTAAATAATTTGTTGGCTTCTCTATTTTCTGATTTTCTCCAGCCAACAGGTATTGTCTTTATAATAAGGGGAAAAATAAAGTGGTGTGTTTTTGTAAAAGAAGAGGAGGAAAGGAAAGGAGGCTGAGTCCCCGAAGCTATCATGAAAGCGGAACAGATAGAGCTGGCCTGAATTTAAAAGAGCATCTGAATCTCAATAACAGGAAGACCTATAGAATTTTACAGAAGGTTAAGCCAAGTGGTCGTATGTGCTGTAGTGTCAAATATTCAGATCAATATGTACTTGAGGTCAGTGTCAGTGGGTGGAAATGATCTGGAGAGGAGGGAGCTAGAGGGATAAGGTGATGTGTGTCAATATTAGGGGTCAGACTATTCACATAACCTTTCTTTCCTTGGTTGCAACAGCCCTTCTCCTACCCCATACTGTGGCCCCATCCTTACTATAGGGACTTGGAGAATACTAGAAACTTACATTTGTCCTTGGAGAACAGGAAGGGTCTCCATGGAATTAGTGAAAGAAGAGTACCTCGGCCATGTACCTGCCCAGTATATCCTGATCTGCTTCACTAGACTTGGGTTTCCCTCTCCTAATCAGAGGTGAATGGACAGATTCTTGCTAAGTGCTTGGAAACTTATCTAAGTTTAGGTTTCACCAAATATTTTGCACTGGTTGATTTACAAAGAAAACCAATAAAGAACTCTCTGCTCTCATTAGAATAGATATCACATATTCATTTTTAAAACCCTTTTGTTCTGACAAAAAAATAAAAATAAAAAACCATGGTAGAAGAAAGAGGAGGTTGGATATTCTAATGGTTTGTTTTATGTGTTAACTTGACTGAGCCAAGAGATGCCCAGATAGCTGGTTAACAGTATGTCTGGGTGTGCCTGTGAGGGTGTTTCCAGGAGAGATTAGGATCTGAATTGGTAGACTGAGTAAAGCAGATGGGTGAGCATCATTCAATCTGTTGAGGGGCTAAATGGAACAAAAAAGGCAGAAGAAGGGAAGATATGGTATCTCACAGTTTGAGCTGGGCCCTCAGTCTTTCACTGCCCTTGATTCTCTTGGTTCTTCGGATTCAGAGTGGAACCTACACCATTGGTTTTTGGGCTCTCAGGCCTTTAAACTACACCAGCTCTCCTGGGTCTCCAGCTTGCAGATGGAAGATCATGGGACTTCTCAGCCTCCATAATCATGTAAGCCAATACATTATTTTATATATATTTCTTATTGGTTCTGTTTCTCCAGCTAACTCATACAAAGGTAAAGAAGTGGAGATGGCAAGAGTAAACTGATCTTTCAAGAACTTTGGCTATGAAGTTAAATATAGAAGTGTGCTGGTAAAGGGGGGTAGTTACTTATTGTTATTTTGTTTCTCTGTTTTAAGATAAGAAACTTCAGTATTCTCATGTCCTGTGAGGAAAGCTATTAAAGGGGAAATACTGAACATAAAGGAGAGGACACAGAGGGAGGCATTGGTATTGAACGAGATAAAGGGCATTAAAGCATCTCTACTTCTAAAGCTGCAGAAAAGCAGATGAGGAGGATACATAATCCTTGTAGTTTTGAAGATGTGATACGATGGGACTTTTTGATTCTTTGTTAAATTGGAGGCAAGATCAACTGCTAGAGAGAGAGGGAGGTGCAGGGTGAAATAGTGGTTTTTAGGAACATGATATATTTTTGGAAGAACCACCACAAATAATGCCTTCTTGGAAAAGACATGTCCCAGGAGGTGTCCTCTGGGAAGCAGACACAGAGACTGAGTTGGGAGTACAAAGGATCACTGGAAAGTAACACCTATGAAAGAGGACTTAGGCCATCCCAAAAGTTCAGGGTTGTTCTGTTTTGTTGGTTGGACATTCAAAAGCAGCAGATCCAACTTGGTAGGTAGGAATTCATGCTATTAAGCCCATGCATAGCCTCCATCACTGCTAATATGGCCACTTCATGTGCCTATCATGCTAACCTCCAGTGGACACTGGTAAAGGCTGGCTAATGTCAATGGCCAAGGTATTTTTGTCTACTTGGTTGGTTAGAGCCTCTGTGATAATGGATTCTCTGTGGGGCATGTTAATGGTTGACAGATTTTGCACTTTTGTCCACTCCCATATATTCATCTATATGTCTCTATCTCAGATCTTGTCACTGATGTCTCAACCTTTATGCATCTCTGACCAGCTTGTCACTGCTTACAAATCCTTATATAGCGTAACTTCCTTCCACCCAAAGTGGTTAGTCTATTGTACCATACAGTACTCTGTCCACTGGGAATGTTTTCTTTCACCACTATATTTTTCAAGACCACCCTCAGGGGTTACCCTGAGTGGAGCAGTAATTCAGTTCCTGTCCACATCCAGTTTACATCTACATATCAAGCCAACTAGTCTATCAGTCAAGTTGAGGCTCGTTCTTCCTTCAGCTGGTCAGACAGGACCTCCCATATGACCATAGGTATGAGTTGGAAGAGGGACAATAGTGCAAATATGATGACATAGGGGATAGGTTATCTTCTCAATCAATCTGCTTATATCTTTTGGTACTGCTCATATTTTGCCCCGGATGTATTATTGTTGTTAAAAACCAAGCTCGTGCTTTGGAGCCAAAATATAACACAAAGAGTGTAGGATAAAGAGGAATAATTGCTTTGTTACTTTTCTAGGCAAAGTAGGCTACCGCAGCTATGGCCTTCAAAAACTGAAAGCCCTGCGGAAAGCCATACACTTTCTGCAAGAGCCAACTGGACAATTAGAGACATGACAGGGCCCACCATTTCTGCAACATCTAGATCTTTAAGAGTAGGACTAATCTCCACTGTCTTCCTCAGGATGCAATAATTTTTTTATTTTATTGGCTTGGGTGGGGGCAGTTCTTCCACATGGCCTTCCCCACTATGACTAACATTTCTTCATAGGTCAACGATCCAATATGGAAGGTACTCCAACTTCCAAATATCTCAATTCCAAGTTTTCAGTGGGTACTGGGAAAATTACCACCGAAAAGTTGTATGAACCCAGTGTATCCAGTACAGCCAGACTTTGACAAGGACTCCACTTAGGGCCTGATTTCTACATGTCCCCCCTCTAACGGGGGAACCATCATGATATTTTTGTTTCCAGTTATTAATCTGTGTTCAACAGACCTCAGATTTTCCAGGAAAATTCTCTTTCTCAAGTGTACAGTCTCAGTGGAGGTCCCTTTAAATAAGGACAAGTCATTACAGTTTTATTTAACTATGGTGTTGCACTTATGACCCTCCTGAGGATCAGGCCAACTCTTTTGTAAATGGATTTCAAATTTGAAACTCCTTCCTAACAATTGGACAGGAGATTTTTATTAGCAAAACTGCCCTCAGGCTCATCCAGTTTTGCTCTTATTAACATATAATATGCTCATCTCTTTGCCCCAGGAGATGCTATTTTCTATTAACCATCTCCACCAGACCCAATCCTTAGGTGTGTAGGGCTCTGTGTAAATGTTTTATAGAGCCCAGTCTGTATTTAAATTAGATTTAAATGTATCACAAAATCCATGAGCCCATGTCTAGTGACTTATCAATGAAGATTTAACACAATGGCTAGAGAAGAGGTAATTATATTTTGTTTTTCTGCTCTATCAGTGCACATAAGATTCTTTGTAGTGTCCAGAAACCATCTCTTTTGTGTTTAGGTTTAGGAACAATCTCTTAATCTTTATTCTCAAATTCACCATTTCTGGCTAATTTCAGATCTTCTACTGTTAAAAAAAATTGCAACACAGTTATTAATCAGTGTGATGGCTCTGCAGAGTACTTTGAAACAATAAAGATCTTCTTGTCTCTGCCTGCAGTTCCTTTATACCATTTATTTAATGCCGGTTACGTCATTACTTGTGATTTTGCATCATCCTTTGTTGTTGCCATGAATACTGGCTTCCAGTGACTCCCTCAAAGTTATTCCTGTCCTTTATTGATGATAACTGGAAATGTGAGTCTTACTCAGACTATGAAAAAAAAAATGTGACCAAAAATGTGTTAAATTTACCATTTGTAGTTTTATAGCAAAAATGTAGAACAATGAAAAAAAAGATAGAACAATGTATCTTCCAACCATGGTTTCTCTTGAACTCTTTAAGCCCTACCACTACATTCCAAAAATATAGTCCCTTTTTATTTGACATCACTGTCTTCCACAGACCACCACCAGCAGGAGAATAGATGAGGAACCCATAGGAGTGAGGTGAATGGTCTTAATTGCAAAAGGATTGTCTGTCTTTCATCTGGCATGGCTCAGTTGTGATCCATGTTAAGAGGCAAAAGAAGACATCAGTCAGAAGGACTCTTTGTTACCACAGAGCAATAGTCTTGAAAACCCTCAAAAAAGGTAGTGCCATCACCCCAGGAAGCCTTTCTGAGCTAAAGGAGAGAGTGGAGTGACCACTCTGGGTACTAGCAGGAGAAGGACTAGCAGAGTAAATGATGCCTAAAATCATGCCAACTGCCCTTGGGTGCTGTAGAAGAGAGCTGGTACCATGGCCAAAACATATACAGGTGAGAGCAATGCATGGGCCTATGTGTGGTTCAATCCCAAGAATCAGCAGTAGACTATTGGTAGGCCAGAATCTTAAACTCATTCTGGTACTACAGGAGTCACTACAAAAGCAGAATGTCAGAACTATTTAGGTAGTAATCTTAATGATCTGTTGATATGCTAGCAGTGGCTGGTACTAGCTTATGAGAGCCAACACTAACATCTCTCCCCAGCTTTGCATTCAGTGACACCATGGCTGTAGCCTGAAATTGGTCATCATAATATTTACACCTTCAAAACTGGCAAACTTCAGGGGCTTTTTTTGTGAGAGAGCTAGTTGTTAAACATTTATCAGCACACTGCTGACATGATCCCATGAGAGAAATACCATGATGAGCAGGAGTGATCTAATTTTCTGGCTGGCCTCTATAACTGAGGCCTGGCCACAGGACTCCAGGACAACCTCAGAAGATGAGTCCCTGGGCTTGTTCGGGAATCTGGTTGACCCCAGATGAAGGGTAGAGGAACAAAGAGCTCTGAAACGAGAAAAATGGGAACTGGAGCCAGTGAAACCTGGTCTAGTCTTGCAATATCCTGCCTGGATGACAATCCCAGTCCCAACTGGGACTAGGCACCAGAGGAAGACTTAAGGTATTCTAAAGCATGGGGCTCATGGCAGGGGCTCTGCTTGCTCATATCTAATGGTGATGGGAAACTCTCATAACTGTCAACTGGTCAGGCTCCCTTGGCTGCTACTTCAGGCTTATTGTTTGCTTTGATAATCATGACCACCTAATTAACCATCACCATCTGTCCTATACACTTAGAAGCACTATCATCCTTGCTATTGCTGAGAGACATTCTGTGATAGCTTTTCCTACCATCAACCCTGGCTTCCAGAGGAAGTCCATTAACTGAACTTCTTGGTGATGTCAGTGACCATTCCTGATGGCACTGATGAGTGGTGTGTCCTCCAAGCCTCCCTGTGAAACAATCTTCTGTTGAGTTTTCTGGCCTCATGTATCCAATTTCAGCATGTACAACTTCCCAAACCTTTAGTACCTTTTTCTAATGTCTACCGTGGTGATTCAGACATTTCAATCTCACTCACTGGGCCACTGCTTTTGGCAACTTCTTGGAATCATCCTAGCAGTGAGTTTGCATCACCCCCTGGAGCCCTCACTAGGAAATTAAATTGCATATCCCAAGAGAATGCCCCCAAATCAGTCAATTCATTATAAGCTGTCATTGAGATGAGCTCTATTACTTGGTTTGCAATCCTTAGTTAACTGGCCTCAGTTTTTCATTATCCAACTGCAGGATGTCAGTGTAATTTACTAACAACAATCCAATTCTATTATCTTCAGATTTATCATTCTGTTATTTCAAACTCCTGAAAGATCACACTGACCAATACATCTTCATCCTCCAGCACACCATCCTATTTCATCAACAGTGAAAGCATTATCAATTCCTCTGCCACTTAAGTACCAGGGTCTGTCTGTGTACCTCCTACTAGGGTGGTGAGTAAACCAGCTCCAAGCTTCTATCTTACTGCTGCTTTCTTGGACAACTCATCACCAACTATTGCAGTTGGGAATTTCTGGAAAACAAATGCCAGGTCAGGAGTCTGAAATGCAAAAGGCTTATTACTGGGGAATAGTATCTGTGAAAGAAAAGAGGAAGAAGCAGGATTTGTCAGGGCAAAATTCCAGAGCATGAGGCAGGCCTGACAGACTCTACTAGATCAGTAGAGATCTAGGAGCTCCAGGGTAAAAACTCCCCACTGGAAGAGTCCTACACAGGGCAGAAATCCTTAGGTCTTTGTACCATTGGCTGGGGGCTGCCCTGAAAGAAATGTGATGTCAGTTTGAATGAGGCACAGCCTAAAGGGGCTAAGAGCTGGAGACTATCAGCTAATCAAACTCCATACAAAGTTTTGTTTGTTTGTTTTTTTAAGATTTTATTTCCTTATTTGACAGATCACAAGTAGGCAGAGAGGCAGGCAGAGAGAGAGACAGAAGCAGGCTCCCCACTGAACAGAGAGCCTGATTCGGAGTTCAATCCCAGGATCCTGACCATGACCTGAGCCAGAGCCAGAGGCTTAACCCACTGAGCCACCCAGAGGCCCCCCTACAAAGTTTTTTCTTGAAGGGAGATCTGAGCAGCACGTTTCCAAATCTGCCACAAATATACAAATATTGGTAAGTTTTTAAGATACTTACCTTGATAGGATAAATATATATGAAAATGTTTGTAATTAAGGTTAGCCATCTTAAGAGTAAAAATAGAATAAAAAGTGTTTTATCTCACCAATTAAAAGAGACTCTCAATGAATTTGATGATATGTTGCCTTTAAGAGCCATTCAGAGCAAAAAGACACAGAAAGATTAAACATGAACAATGGAAAAAGATATATACAGGCAAATATGAATCAAAATAAAGCTTGGTAACCTATAGTAGCAGGTTTAATATCTGACAATATATACATATTCTTTTAATATAGATGATGATAGAGATGCAATAGAAATGTCATTCACTGATAAAAGGAACATTAGAACAGTCCAGAGAGCTATCTGGCTCTTCTTACTAAAAGAAATATATTCAGGGGTGCCTGGGTGGTTCAGCAGTTAAGTGTCTGCTTTTGACTCAGGTCACGATCCCACGGTCCTGGGCATTGGGCTCCCTGCTCAGCAGGAGGCCTGCTTCTCCTCCCACTCCCCCTGCTTGTGTTCCCTGTCTTGCTGTCTCTCTGTCAAATAAATAAAATATTTTTAAAAAAATAAAAAATAAATATATGTATACTCTATGACCCAGCCATTCTTCTCCTTGGATATATCCCAGTGAAATTATTACTCATGTTCACTAGTCAGTATATGATGTGGAAGCTCATTATCATATCACTGTTGGTGGTGGCAGAGTTAGAAGCCACCTGGGTATCCATCACTGGGAGAAAGGATAAGTGAAATGGGTTGGGATGAGCTCCATGAAGTATTTTGCAGCTGAAAGACACAGTACCTTAGAGGCACATATTCACATAGCTACACAAAATTAGTCTTTAAAATATAGTACTTCCTGTGTGGCTCAGTTGATTGAACATCCAACTCTTGACTTCGTTTCAGGTCATGACCTTGGAATCGTGAGATTGAATCCCGAGTCGTGCTCCACACTCAGTGTGGACTGTGCTTGGGATTCTTTTTCTTTACCCCCTTCCTGCTTGTGCTCTCCTCTCTCTCTCTCTAAATAAAATAAGTTAATAAATAAATAAAATATAGTAGTTGGTGAAAAAGTACTTGGTGAAAAACAAGAATAAAATCAATAATATCAGTTGTATGAATTAAAGACAAATGGTCACAAAACTATGCACATATTGTAAAACTACATTCAAATAAAAAGGTATACAATAAAAATGGTTGTTTTATGAAGAGTAGGGGAATAGGAGTAGAGGATATGGATAAAAAGGGAATGAATTAAAAAAATTAAAGGAATGACTAACTAGAAGGGCTTTGTTAGGACCAGGAGTGGTAACACAGATTTAACAGATGAATACAGTTAGCTCAGCCCTCTGCTCTGGAAGCCAAGTGCTCTTCAGGCCCCAGGCTACATTAGAGATTTTGGGACTTTAGAGGCTAGCAGAATTGTGTCATCATGCAGGGCCAGCCCCAGGGGTGGGAGTAGATGAGGCACATGGTTGGGCATAGCTAAGCCTAAAGACTGGTTGGACAGTGGTAGAAGAGAAGGAGTGGCGATCAATAGTGAAGGATGCCTGGCTGGAGGGTCTGAGGTGACACACCAGTGTCTAGTCTAGGCAACAGTGATAGGTCCAAGTTCTGGAGGTTTTAATGAACTAAAAGAAAAGGTTAGGCAGAACAGAACAAAAAGAGAGAGAGAAAAAAAAAGAAAAAGGAAGGAAGGAAGGATGGATGGATGGATCAGTCTAGATAAACAGGAGAATGTAACCAACAATCGGCATAATGAAGTTTCACATTTTTGTGGCACATCTTCAGATGATGAATTAGGCACAGACTATGACCATGCAAATAGGCTATTGATATGAAATGAAAATGAAGAACACTAAAATTTGAAGAAGCCAAAGAACTTTCACCTTGAGTTACTGAAAGGGATATTCGAAGTCCAGTTAAGTTTTCTGGGGTGATGGCAGCAGTGAGAAAAAGAGAGGACTGTGGTTCAGGTATTGAATGAAGATGAAGCCCTTCATGAGTAAAGAGGTGAAACCAGAAGAATAAGAAATAACAGTATGAAGGACAAGTGGAGTATGATGGAACTATGTTTCATGAACTTCACATAGTGCAAGCATTTGTAGGAGAGAAATAGCAGTGAGAGGGTAAGAAAATATACACAGTGCTCTGAGCCCTAGACACACGGCTTAATGGAAGAATGCAGTCTTTGCTTTGGGAACTGTGACTAACTGGTATCCTCAGAAGAAAGGCTAAGAAAGTACCCTGTAAAACAGCTAATATTTACATACTTCCATCCCTTAAACCCCACCTCCAACACACACATACACACAGCTCTCCCCTTACATACTTAGAAAAGTTCTATGATGATCCATGTTCCTACCATCTGTATTAGTTGGCTAAGGCTGCCATAACAAAAATACCATAGACTGGGTGGCTTAAATGATAGACACTTATTTTCTCAGTCTAGAAGCTGGAAGTCCATAATCAAGGTGCCATTTGATTTAGTTTCCAAGAACTCTCTTCCTGGATTGTAAAAGCTGTGTGATCAAGCGGCGTTTTCTCACCTCCATACTTGGGAGAGGGAGGGAGGAAGTTCTCTAATGTCTCTTCTTGTAAGGACACTAATCCTATCAAATCAGGGTTCCACCCTTCTGAGCTCCTTTAACCTTATTTTCTTAGAAGCTCCATCCCCAAATATAGCCACTCTAGGGGGTCAGAATTACAACATATCAATTTTAGGGCAACACATTCAGTGCTTAACAATCCAAAAACTAGGTAAAAATGGCCCCTATTCAAAAAAGAACCTACATGATATTTCACAGATCAAGGACTTGACATGAGCGCTCCAAAGGTACCTCCCTGAGGTAGCCAGTGTTCTGATACAGTAGGATTGTCAGCCTGCTTACCTTCTGAAATAGGAATTTTAAGTAGGGAATGCAACAAAGGAAAAAAGTGATACGGCAAAATGACAAAATTATATGAAAGACTCCCAATTTTTACGACATCTTTTTCAAAGGTGTTTTGGTTATTGTAATGAGGAAACGAAGCCCATAAAACCCATATCGTCATTGGGAGTTCCTGTCACCTGAACAGGGTCTTTCCACTTCCCAACACTTATCTCTAGTTTCTGAATGTCTCCAGTGAGATACTCTTTTTCACAGGGAAAAAGAAAAGCAGAAACTAAATTCCACTCAACCGTTACAAAGTCTGGTGCTATTAGCAACCCCCCTTAGCTCCTTCATTTTTTCATTGCGGAAGATAATTTGAGCTGATTTGTCAACACAGAATCAGCTAACACAAGAGGAAAAAAAAATTGCTCCTCTAACCAAGGAAGGAAACTCACACTGGCAAATGTGGTCAACTGGTTACATTTTCTTTCTTGTTTATTTTTCTTAGAATATTGCAAAGCTAAAACTCAGAAATCTTTTTTAACAGGATTGCTTTGGGTTCTTGTTAGGGATGTCACTAAGACAGCCTTTTACAAGGCACCTACACAGCCTTCTGCTTCCATGTGAAAAAAAACTGCTAGAAGCACAATAAAATTTTAAATTCTTTCCAAGTGTTACAAAACTGGGAAAAAAGAGAACAGTTTGAGTTAGATTCTTAAAATGTAGTGAGATTAAAGTGGCAATCCTTTATCAACTAATTATTAATACATGTTTTTATAAGAGACCAAATAAATTTTCAACTATTAAGATTCACAATATAAATAGTTGAGAAAACCAACTAGAGAAATTGCAGTAGAAACGAAGATGTTTGTTTCGTGATCTTGTGTTTAATAATGCAGTTAAAAAAAAAAAAAACTGGTATGTCAAAGAGTAGTGTTTTAGACTGATTCCTTTTTTGTGATGCCCTGGGTAAGGAACAGAGGATGTAATCCAATGCAAATGCCAAATCTTAAGGAAAAGTAAGTCGTTCCCTGCGTAATGAATTATTAATGATGGCCACTTTAAATAATAAAGTCAGTGATGCTTGCCTTGGGTTTTATTGTGAATAAAAGTATTTACACAGTATTATGAGAATAACAATTACAGATTTTGACTGAACTCATGTAAAGGAAAAAAAATCTTGTACTGCTTATCTCAGTTATAGACACACATTTTTAAAAACTATCCTCTGGGTGGGGCTTGAAAAGCTGCTAGCATGCTAGGTTCTAAGAACACTATATTCTGGACACTTCTAAGAAATCAGTAACAGTTAACAAAATATCAACATACTTCTGCAAATTTTGGCTCAACTAAATAAACTAAAACCAAATCACAGAATGATATGGTTTAAAAAAAAAAAAAAAAATGGATCTCTGACTTCCAAAATAGTTCAGTGCAGCTTCCCCTGAGAGGTAGCTTCTCAGATCAGGAAAAGTTATTCCAGCCAGTCATTTCCAGGGCTTATCTCTCTCTAAAACCAAACACGGTCTTATATTTTGCTTGACTGGAAATACTTCCTAAGACTTTGATTCATTCATTTAACAAACTAAGTGAGGTCCCATTATGTAAATCTACTCAGGGAAGGGACGCTCAGTCGGCTGGCATCTGACACCAGCTCAGGTCATGATCTCCAGGTCCTGGGATCCAGTCCCAACCTGGGCCCTGCCAGGAGTCTGCTTTTCCCTCTGCCCCTGCCCCACCTTATGGAAAAAGCAAAAACATGTGAACTACGTGGCACTAAATATATGGCAAAAAGGGCTTTGTTTACAGTATGGGAGCTGAAACAAGAACGCAGAGTGTCAGCTTGTTCAGTCTCAGCTGGGAATGTGCATGTCAGACACTCAAAATTTTTCATCACTCTGCACATGTACATGTCCACAAATGACCACAAAAGAGCCCCAAGAACCAACTTTTGGGTTACAAATAAATTTTGGCAAATAAGAAAATTCATAAATATGGAATCCATAAATAGTGAGGATAGACTATGTTTGGGTGTGTACCACCACACCCTGACGATACAGAATATACCTTCTTCTCAAAAATACATGGGACATTCTCAAAATTGGATCACATATTAAGTCAAACATCAATAATTTCCATCAAGTAGAAATAATACAAACACTTGAAATAAATCAAGATACTAAGAACAAAACCAAATATCTAAGTCCTTCCACCTAGAAATTAAACAACTTTCTATTGAACAAGGAGCAAATTGTGCGATTCCTAAAAAATAGTAATTAAAGCACTGCAAGTTATAATATATAGTATTTGCTTGAAGGTAGTATTTAGAGAAAATTTCAGAACATTTAACACCCATACCAATTTAAAGTGTCAATTATATTCCCAAATGAAAAAGCTAAGATTAAAAGGTTCTACACTGAATGGAGGAGTAACTCCTATTGGACCCGGGTTCCCACAGATCATCATAAACTTGAGATATATGAAATTACCTAAAAACACTAGAGAGCAACCAATAGCAAAAAGAAACTAGAGCAGATTTACACTTAGATAAAAGAGAATGAGATGGAGTTGTTAGGGTCCGTGATCAAAGAAGCGAGACTGATACAAAGTGAAAGTCAAGCAAGGCTTTATTTCACCCCAGTATTGAGAATCAAACCAACCGGTCAGGGCTGTCTCTTGCAGAGAGAGCAACGACCCCCAGCCTCACAGACTAGCTTTTATAGAGCAAAGTGGTTGAGCCTGGCCAATGAGATTGTAACACACAGAGAAAGTTGCATAGTCATGTTAGGTCACACGCAGGTGGCCAGTTGAATTACAATTTACGCTATAGCAACTGTTTGAACTAGCCTATCACTCTGGTCAGAACTGGCGCCCCAAAAGTGGGGTTTACATTCTTTGGTGGTTAGGGAAACAGTATGTGTGCTTTACTGATTGGATGTCTCCACCTGGCCTGACTCGTCCTTGCATTCTGGGCTCTGTTATTTCCACCTGACCTGACCCGTCCTTGTATTTGGGCTCTGTTATCAGGGACTGGTCCACCATATTTTACTGGTTTCCCAGGCTTGCTTCTAAGTAAGTTCCTCTGGGGGCGGGGGGTGGGGGGGTGTGCAGGGTCAGTTTAAGTTTACTGCACAAAACAACAAAATGGCTATTTAACCGAGATGGAGTCGCTCTGGCTAAGTAGGCCCTTACAGAGTTTCCCATTTTACTAGCATTACACCTGAGGGCAAGCCACAAGCCAGAGGTTTGTGGTGTCACTAAAACCTAGAAAACCTGTAGTCTTACTTTAAGAACAAGAGGACAGAGTTCAAAACAACCTCACAGCTGGAAAAGTATGAAAATTTCAAAAAGACCTAGAAATGGCAGTAAAATCTGCATATATCTACTCGGCCCAAATCTCTGACCTCTGTATTATGCATGTATGAAGCATACTCCAAGCAGCCGAGGCCCGCCCCCCAAAAAAAGCGCCCCCCCCACAAAAATAATAATTGAGCCCTGAAAATTTTAGCTGCCTCTTACCGAAGAGAAACCAGAGTTTGAGGCTTGGATACAGCCAAGTTATACTATCTGCTAAAACAAACAAAGAAAATCAATACTTTTCAGAGGTTCAAAATAGAGTCGAGTCTCTACAAATCAATCACAATGTCCAGGATACAAATCCAAAACCACCAGACATACAAAGAAACAAGAAAATATGACCCACACTCAAAAGAAACCTTGTCCCCGAGATGACTTGGTTGCTGAAATTATTGGATGAGGATTTTAAAGCCACTTTACAGCTATGCTCAGAGACATAAAGATGACTCTGCACATGATAAATAGGAAATCTCAGGAAAGACACAGAAAGGGGCGCCTGGGTGGCTCAGTGGATTAAGCCTCTGCCTTCGGCTCAGGTCATGATCTCAGGGTCCTGGGATCCAGCCCTGCATCGGGCTCTCTGCTCGGCAGGGAGCCTGCTTCTCCCTCCCTCTCTCTGCCCGCCTCGCTGCCTACATAAAAATCATGGCAAAGAAATAAATAATCTTAAAAAAAAAAAAAAAAAAAAGGAAAGACACAGAAACTTTAAAAATAATCAAATGAAGAGTTCAGAACTTTTAAAAATAATATCAAAGCAAAGAGGGCAGGGGTTGCCTGGGTGGCTCAGTCGTTAAGCATCTGCCTTCAGCTCAGGTCATAATCCCAGGGTCCTGGGATCAAGTCTCCCATCCAGCTCCCTGCTTCTCCCTCTCCCACTCCCCCTGCTGGTGTTCCTGCTCTCGCTGTCTCCCTGTCTGTCAAATAAATAAAATCTTTTTTAAAAAGAAGATAATACCACCAAAATGAAAAAAGTCACTGGACAGGCATAACAGCAGTTTGGAAATGAGATGGGAGAAAGTATCAGTGAAATATGAAGACAGACCAACAGAAATATTCCAAACCTGAGAAAAAGAAGATAGATATTGGGGGGGAAAATGAACTGAACATTAGAGACCTATCAAACAGTATCAGTCTTTGGAGACTCACAAAGAGAATGGGTCAGAATATATACCTAAGAAACAGGGGAAATTCCCCCCAAATTTGATAAAAGATAAATTTACAGATTGAAAAAGGTCAAAACCTAAGCAGGATAATACAAAGGATGCACATTTAAATACATCATAATCAAATCACTGAAAAGCAACTAAAAAGAAAAAAAAAAATCTTGAAAAAAGAGCCAGAAATGGGGCAGTTGGTTGCTCAGTCAGTTAACTGTCTGCATTTGGCTCTGGTCATGATCCCAGGGTCCTGGGGTCAAGCCCCATGTAGGCTCTCCATTCAGCACAGAATCTGCTTTTCCCTCCTTCTCTGCCTGACGCTCCTCCCCTGCTTGTGCTCTCATTTTATCTCAAATAAATAAACTGAAGGAAGGGATGAAGGAATAAAGAGAGAAAGGAAATGTTAGAAAGTAAAGAAAGGAAGAAAAGAGCCAGGAAAAAAAATAACATACTACATACACAGGAAAAAATGGAGGTGAGAAGACAACTTAGGAAATACAAGTATTGAGGGGTAAATGAGATTCATGTGTGCAGACTTCTCTCAAATAATTCATGAAAAGAAAGAGAAAATGATAAATATTGAGGGAGTTTCAATAAGGATATATGGCAGTACACTGAACTATTCTTGAGACTTTTCTGTAAATCTTAAATGATTTCAACATAAAGTCATAAAAGCAGATGGATAAAGAAATATAGATGCATGGGTGTGTTATTTTAGATATATATACATATATCACATATATATATATATAATTTCCTGATTCTGTCAGCTGACAGAATATAGAAGCAGTAACACCCCAGCAAGAATGAGCACACCTGACACCCAGATCTTGGTTTCTAAATCTCATTCTCTATAAAGTCAGGGCTCCTTGGAGAAATAATTGAATTGAGGGTTGGGGAAGAGAAGTTACAAGACTAGCCTGGAAAGCCATATGTTGCCAGAAAACGAAATGCTCAAGAAACGATATGAGCATATTGAAAGGTTACAGCAAACAACTTAGAGGAGCTTCACTCAATTACCAAACTGGAACAAATTGAGCAACAAAATGACTGTAATATATTAGAGCCTATAGAATTAAGTATCCTTGTGTTCTGATATAGCTGAATAAAATAAGTAAATTGGAGGAAAATAACTCTTCCTACAGTAAAATTCCAATTTTAGAATTAAAACAAAGTAGAAGAGAGAAATAGCATATGAGCAACAGCCAAACATCACAATAACTGCTGCAGGCAAAAACTGATGATGGATGCTAAAATAGCATAAAATCCCATAGTTTCAGAGTATCTCCTCTCACAAGATGCTTATTTTTTTTTTTTTAAGATTTTATTTATTTATTTGACAGAGAGAGACCACAAGTAGGCAGAGAGGCAGGCAGAGAGAGAGAGAGGAGGAAGCAGGCTCCCTGCTGAGCAGAGAGCCCGATGCGGGACTCGATCCCAGGACCCTGAGATCATGACCTGAGCCGAAGGCAGCGGCACAACCCACTGAGCCACCCAGGCGCCCCCACAAGATGCTTATTAATTAAAAGTAGAACATGGGTGGGGCACCTCGGTGGCTCAGTTGATTTAAGCATCTGCCTTCAGCTCAAGTCATGATCCTGAAGGCCTGAGATGAGCCCCGATTCGGCTCCCTGCTCAGCAGGAAGTCTGCTTCTCTCTCTCCCTCTCCCTCTGCCCCCTCCCCTACCCTCCCCTCTCCGCCCTTATGCTCAAGCTCGCACATAGGGACACTAATAAATAAAATCCTAAAAAAAAATAAAATGGGGAGATACTTGGCAGACACCACTTTAATCAAATGACTATGGTTAAAACCACTATGACTAGTTAACTATATTAACATTTCATACCTCGTGTGATACAATGAATGAAAAGGGCACATAGACTCTAGTATTCTTAACAAAATATATATCATCAGAGTAAAGAAAAGGGAGAACAAATACGAAATGGGAGAGGCAAGGGAGAACTCTGAAATTGGATTAAAAACTGAAGTGTCAGGGCGCCTGGGTGGCTCAGTGGGTTAAGCCGCTGCCTTCGGCTCAGGTCATGATCCCAGGTCCTGGGATCGAGTCCCACATCAGGCTCTCTGCTCAGCAGGGAGCCTGCTTCCTCCTCTCTCTCTGCCTGCCTCTCTGCCTACTTGTGATCTCTGTCAAATAAATAAATAAAATCTTAAAAAAAAAAACAACAACTGAAGTGTCAGTATGTACTTAACAATTTATAAAATGTAGTATTTACATATAAATGTTTCCTTGGTCTGCCAGCTAAAAGGGCCTAGGATGTGATATCGCAGAATTAATAAGTGTACCCAGTTACCAAATTTAAGTTTCTAAGGACCATTAAAAAAAAAAAAAAAGTTCCTTGGAAAAAGGGCTGTTTCTATGGCTCTGGAAAGATTTACTATAAAGTAAGAAAGTGCTCAAAACATATTCTGGTACATCTGAAGGAGCTAGATCTGATGGGGCTCCCCTAAGCCAAATCTCAGACATTTTAACATC
Organism: Mustela nigripes; assembly: GCF_022355385.1. Classification (NCBI taxonomy): domain Eukaryota; kingdom Metazoa; phylum Chordata; class Mammalia; order Carnivora; family Mustelidae; genus Mustela; species Mustela nigripes. The sequence goes on from NC_081562.1 coordinate 71,208,533, forward strand.
AACGTACGTAAGTATAGTAACAGATTATAATCCAATAAATAAATATGAGAGTCTATACTTAAAATACTGCCACATGAATGGTAGATGACATAAAGATATACAGAGGATTCCTTACAATAAAATGGTGATATACGGGGGTGCCTGGGTGGCTCAGTGGGTTGAGACTCTGCCTTTGCCTCAGGTCATGATCTTAGGGTCCTGGGATCGAGCCCTGCATTAGGCTCTCTGCTCAGCAGGGAGCCTGCTTCTCGCCCCCCCCCTTGCCTGTCTGCCTCTCTATTTGTGATCTGTCAAATGAAAAAAAATTTTTTTTTAATGGTGAAATATGTGTATCATGTAACAGAACTGAAAAATGAGTATTTTGTAGCCATCATAATAAAAATTGGTTTAGACAAATATCAAGTATTGCTAAGTCGGGAGGGAAATGGGATGTTTGACAACAAGCAAGATACTTACAGGATCTTAAAGTTTCTCTCCACAGATTGCTTATTTCCCCACAAGGGAAAAAACAAACACTACAAGGTAAAGCCACAGAATACTACTTCAACCAACTGATCAAAATCAACAACAACGAGTTCCTCAGAGGTGTTCTCCTCAAAAAGACATCACTTTTGTAGTATTTTGACTGGCAATACATAACCTTACTCTAATATAAATTTATCTAGAAAACACGAGATAAACCCAAACTGTAAAACATTTTATCACACACACACAAGGCTGACTATTTTTGTTATGGAGAACTGATTTTCATGATATCTGACAGTAGTCTTTCACATTACCTGATAATTAAAGTTTAATAAACACTGGATGGCTACTCCCTGCATAGACTAAGATGCTAAGTCCCAAAGAGTATCTTTATTTATCTGTTTTTGGCCCTAATTCACAGTGAAGACACAAAGCTGAGTGGTTGGAAGAATAATGAATTTTTAAACTAAGTAACTAGAATTTGTTGGGACACCTGGGTGGCTCAGTTGGTTAAGTGGCCGCCTTCAGCCTTGGTTGTGATCCCAGGGTCCTGGGATCAAGTCCCGCATTGGGCTCCTTCCTAGTGGGGAACCTGCTTCTCCCTCTCCCTCTTGCCTACTGCTCCACCTACTTCTTCTGCTCTCTGTTAAATAAATTTAAAAATATTTTTTAAAAAAAGTAAATAGAATTTGTTTACTAAGTTACATAACATTTCACACTCTCAACTAAGTTTCTGAAAGCAAACATTTTTCAAAACTTTTTTTTTTTTTAAGATTTTATTTATTTGACAGACAGAGATCACAAGCAGGCAGAGAGGCAGGCAGAGAGAGGGGAAGGAGGAAGCAGGCTCCCTGCCAAGCAGAGAGCCCGATGCGGGACTCGATCCCAGAACCCTGAGATCATGACCTGAGCCGAAAGCAGAGGCTCAACCCACTGAGCCACCCAGGCGCCCACATTTTTCAAAACTTTTTAACACTCTATAAAACCAGAGAATTAGAGAAATTTAAATGATCACTTCAAATACATAGTACACACTATGAAAAGCCTTGTTTTCTGGCCCCCCAAAAAGAAAAACCACCAACAAAGTAAGTTGCAATAACAAGATTTATAGTACACTGCAGTTAGAACCCAACTTTATTGTTACAACCAATTTTTATTTACAGAATATAAATCTCTTCAAAAAGATACATTCCTTCATTTAATCAATGGTAAAAGGCCTTATTAAATGGAAATAAAGCCTAAACATCACTCATATTCAAACAGAAATACAAACAACTTCATTAAAAGTTTCTGAACATACAGCAAAAATGTATTTTTACTTAAGCAGTTACATGAATGAGGCTGTTTTTAATTTTCTTCACCGGCAACCCCATTTTTATCCACAGAACAAATTTTACACTTAAATTAACAGTAGTAAAAATGTAAAAATTAAATTTTAAACATGAAAATATGCAACGAAAAACAGGAAGTATCTCCATTATCAAACAGATTAACAAGTTCTCAGACACTCAGATACTTTCTGAGGCATATCAAAACACCTACATCAAAATTTGCATTCATTTGAGAGGTATCAATACATTTTCAGTGCTGAGACTATTTGTAGCACTTACAGTATATACAAAGCAGCATTATACTACTATGGTTCACATTTGATAAACACAAATTTAAGCTTTATGCCACAATTTTTCAATTCAACACACAGCTAACGCAGTGACAATTATTCATTTTGGTTGGTTTTTTTTTCTTCTGAAACTCAATCAAGGAAATTATCACTTGAGAACATGGAATAACACCATGTGTTATTTCTTAAGATAACAGTATTATTTTAAAAGTCAAATACTTCATATCATGGAAACTTCACCTAGCCGTAAAAAAGATTCCTCAATACAGTACAAAGTTTCCTCTTAGCGGATTCTACCAATTTATAGTTAGTTTTAATACACATAAACAACAGGAAACTTCTTCAGATTACTGGATAAAAAAATTTCAGTGTGTCACTACCTAAACTGAAGTAGCAGCACACCACAACCATGCCAAGTAAATCCTCTTGGCTCCTCCACTGTTTTGGGGGGGTTTTCTCCAGGTCACAAAAGCTAGTTTACATGGATACTACCAGGTCTCAACCTATCTCTGAAAATTCCTTTAGTAAAGAGTTTTGAAATTTTAATTAATGAAACAATTCAAATCAGCCAGCTTCTTACCCTTCACTAACTAGTTGCAATACAACATGTAATGTCTTCAATTTTTATAAACATTGTGTGTTTTATAAAATGATTAATGGTATTTATACCATTAATGGGTAAGATGTAAACAAAAATATGACTATATTTAGGGATTAAGAGTATTTTACAGAGTAATTTTTCATAACTAGAAAAGCTGAAAGATTCATAATGAACACAGATTTTACTTTAACCACTTGTTTGATAACATCTATAGAATAGCAAGTGCATTAAGTACAGGAGAAAAGAGAAAGCAGATTTTAGGACAGAAACCTACAAAAAGTTTAATTTGGGATGCCTGTAACACAAAAGGATATTTTTCTATAAGCCTGTCATTTTTGCTCATTCAAAGAGTTGAAACCTTCTATTTCAAACTATGATCCAGAAAGGAAAGTTGTTTGTATAAAAACTGTGTTCAGAAAAATCTAATTCATTAAGACACCTTACTGATTTCAGTTTTCAAGTGTTCAAGTAATGCAAACCCAAGTATTTTCTTTATATCAACATAGTTACAGACTAAGCTTCAAAGATGAGGGGAAAAAATCATTTAAAATAACTGATAGGCTTTTCTGTCCAAAGACATCAAACCCAAAACATAACACTGTAATCACACAAGTGATATGTAACTGGAAAAAAAGTGGTTCGATTTAACTGACGTCTTTTTTTTTTTTTTTAAGAAAATAAAAGCAAAACAGATTGCCTTAATATGTAGCTAAGTTTCCAGTCAAAGGACATTCTAAAATCTAGTAAACTAAGGAAGAAAAATCAAAGTAAATCAATTCTGAAATGAAGCGAAAGCTGCTTTACCACATATTTAAAATTCATTTCCTTCTTGCATAATAATTACTTGTGTTTGCCTTTTGAGGAAAGTAGTGTAAGATGCTGCCAGTAACAAAATTCTCTTCCTAGCATAAAGCATTGGTACCTTTGTCTATCAACTGAATGACTGATTAATATTAGAAGCTTAAGTCTCTATCACTTTGGAATCCAACTAAAATGCTTATTAAAAGCAATTTAAAGCAGAAAATCAAACTTATAGTATTCACAGTCTTATTATGTGTAATGATAGAGAAATGTAATGATACAGAAATCTTCATATAATATATAAAAAATAAAAATCTATATAATTTTTAAAGTGAAGGTTTTTAATTTTTTAATTGAGAGTGCTTGGGGAAACTTTTTTCCTTTAAATCTGGAAGCTTAGTAACATATTTATAAGCTAAAACAAATATTTGTAGTTCAGCAAAGATGAAAATAGCAGTCGTTAAAAGATTAGTCATGACTTATATCTTTTTTGTCTTTTACAATCCCCTAATGAACAACTTTATATTTAGAGAAGCCAAATGAGAAGCTGAACCAAGAGAAGCCAAATGAGAAGTTGAACCAAGAGCTATTATATCTCTCATATACGGGATTTTGATTCACACAGAGTTATGCAAAATTTCAAGGGTTTTTTGTTTTTTTTAGAAAAAGGTTAACAACCTTGAAAATAGGAAAGGATAATACTTCAGTCTGCAATCATCACATTATATTTTTAATTTGCTTTAGCTTAGAATCGTGACTCAAAAAAGTAGCTCTAGCCGTTTATCAATTTACTGCTCATAGGAATCTAATCTCACAAAACCTAATGGCCAACTAAAGAATGAAGAAAAGTCATATTAGGCACTGAGAGGCTAAATAAATAAGTACTGACATTAACAAAAACTGATAAACCCTATTTTTCCAGTTCCCCTTGTTATCCCACTATGCAGCCAAAACTTTTGGCTATTTCCAGTCTAAAACCAAAGAGCTGAATCATTTCCTTACCAAAAAAAGAAAAAAAAAAATCTACAAAAGAGAATGGAAAACAATACACAATCTCATATGCAAGATACAATTCACACTAGTTTACAATCTTTATTTACACTGTTTTATATACATTCCAGGCAGACCTAGTTGAGTTTTGTGCTCATGTTGATCTCAAATGACCATGTGAACAGTATGATTCACTACCACATCTCTCTGATTTCCAGATAATCAGGTGGTAGCATGGGGTCAAGAGGGGGAAAAAAAAATATTACTGGTCAGGTAAGATCATATAAGTACATAAGGAACAAAAGGAAAAATTGTGGAATTTTGCTTGTTAAAGCATCCAGGCCACTATGGTCTATTGACTAACAACAATGAGTACACATGAATGCCACTCCTCTAACAACCATTTTCATATTTACAAAATGAACTTACTACCAGCTGAGTTATTAGGTAAGGCATTCAAGTTCCTTAGCGTAACATAAAAAGGCAACAGACATCTCAGCAAGCCAAAGGACAAATTTTAGAGGGATGTTTTTCCTTTAGAATCCTTAAATGGTGGATAAAAAGAAAAGCAATTTTGAACCCACTTATTAGTCTGCAGCATGATACCAAAGACCTGTACAGGATGTGGTAGCATCATAACACCCAGTATCTAGCCAAGGGTGGGGAAAATATCTTATATGTCTCATTTTGTTTCCACTTCCACTGCATACTCCCAGGGCTAAAGTGAAAGCCTCTATTCCCCTTTACATTCAGTTCTATATGAATCTCTCTGAAAAACAAGAGTATCACAGCTAGCAGCTACGCACAGTCTACCAGCAAAGGCTCAGTGAATCTCTACTCAAGATAGTTGAAGACTATGGAATAAGGTAGAAAACTGATCTTCTCTCCTCCCATAGTTTTCCAAGATATATATTGTTGCACTTTAAGAAATCAGAAAGAAAAAAAAAAAAGAAAACAAGGGTTTTTTAATATATTATTCATTGTCCTAAGAAAATGTTCCAATTGCAGATGAAAATTCCACCAAAAACAATTCTTCCAGCTGACTCTAACATTATGTAAAAAGCTATCAATTAATTGGTTCCATTCATTTAGTCAATTAGGTAAAATTCTACTGATCCTATAGTAATATGGTTTATAAAAACAGAAGTGAACATTTTAACATTGGGGAGGTAGAAAACAAATTTTAGTCTAACACTGTTATAGACACAAGCAGATTTTAAGATTCTATTTATGTAACTAGAATTTACCATTTAAAATGGCCTTCAAGTGTTTCTACTTACTTTATTAGCTTTAAACATCTTGAGATAATCCAAGTATTTTAAAGCACTTATCTGAGAATATAAGTCATTTGGAATAATACATCAAACTCCCCAGAAGATTTCTCAGAGGATATATTTGTAGTTGCATATTCTGAATATGCAGATTCATTAAGTCAACTTTGTACATGGGCACTTATGTGACCAAAGTGCAAAGCCTGTCAGACTAATTTTCTAAGTTAACCATGACTGCTCAACTCCACAAACCATCAGTCCTCAAAACTTGAAGACTACTGATTGCAAAGATCTAACTTCCTTCCATATAGTAACTGTCACCCTCTTACAAACAAAACCAAGAAAACTAAAACAGAAGCCGGCCTACCATGAATATTTGTTTAATTCACATTTTGTTAGATTTTAAGTGTATTAGATCAATGTGCTAAATGTTATTTCTTTTAACTGCTTTTAATTTATTTCTCTGAAGCTATATATATCACGTAATCATTTGCTATCATTCTAAAGACACGGAGCCAAACTGAAACATGAAACAAAGTGTTAAGGAATGAATCTGGAAAGGTAAAGAAGAATCTAAATGCTATTTTCTTGTTCCCAAATATGATAACCTTTCTATCTTTGTTTCAGAAATTAGCATTTGTTCTACTAGCTAAACAGAAACAAAGAATATTTCAATAAGTAAATTTTTGGTTAAAAAAAAATGTGATATTATCAAATTTTAAGAACAAACTAGCAACTTAAATGACTGTATTTAGTATGTGAAAACATTATTTAATGCAGATTTTGGTAACATAAAATCATATCTATTCCAGGATTATAGGTAAATATTAATATTTATACTGCCAGACTATGTATGAAAGGATAATTTAATTTTAAGATATATCCCCCCCCCAAAAAACATTTTCCAATATTCAATTCAAAAAGACGTACCACTAAAAGTAGACAGTAAATGTAATTTACCCTCATATACAGGTATTTTTCTATGACCACCCTAAGTTATCTATACTAGTATCTGGCATTTTAAGAGTGAATGATTCATATTTCTTATAGGGTATCAAGATAAAAAGGTTACAATGAACACCTAAATTGTTTGCTAAAATTAAAATTACTAAATTAAAACTTTAAAAAATTTTTCTCTGGAATATTTCATTGCTTACACTCAACCAACAGATGAAACAGATGAAAGCAGTCACAGAATTATGTTAAATTTATAATAAATAATTCACATATAACATAGATTAAATTATCAAAGAAAGGATTAAACTGACATATTTATACCTTTTTGCAAATTTAACAAACTTCTAATCCACCACATACTGAAAGCAGTAGGTACACTTCTTGACATCATTCAGTCATTTAAAAAATAGATTGGTTGTTTGGAGGCATAATTTGTAAAGCAAGATAACCAAATTAAACAACAGAATTTTAACAAACATTGGCTTTTCAAAATTTCTTAAGAAAAGATACACAAGCATTGTTCAACCACTTGAGAATAATCAAATCTCTTCTTTACTCAGGCACTTTTAATGCAGTAACTTCAGGCTTCATTTTAAAGTACTGGTTAAAACGAACAATTGCATACCTAGTGAGAAAAGAATAACAACAGAATTAATAAAAAAAATGAAAGACTTAATCCTTCCTTCATTTTCCACTCACCCTTCTAAGCTGATTTTTTTTTTTTTAAGTTTTAGGATTTTTCAAAGGATGTATTTTTAGTTTATTGCACCATCTACTGGACACTTTTCTAATACAGCATTTAATCTGTATTTAAATCTGGTATTTAGATCAGATTTCCTTGCAGACCAATTATTTAAATGTATGCAACCCTTGTAACATTTGACTGAGAATAATAACTATGGTATGTATACTCTATGAGTCCTATGTGTACATCAAAAAAAAAAAAAAAAAGTAAAGACAAATGTAATACATACAGCACAATTAAACTTACCCAAGGAAATCAAAATCAATAGTCGAGTATTTGGCTTGAATCAAAGCCCACAATCCCCAAAAGAAATGAGAAGCCTAAAAAGGAGAAAAGGAAAATCAAGAATTATAATACACTTCTCTATTAAACAATAATCAAATAATGTTTCCCTTTTTTATCAACTCAATGCAGAATACGATCTTGATGCTTTTTTTAAACAAAATACTTAAAATACAGGTAATACTGAAGAGTACAGTAACCTAGACGGCTACAGATCACTTCTGTCCACACCAAAAGAGGTTAGACTGTATTATAACTTCTTAAAACAGAGAGCCCAGGGGCGCCTGGGTGGCTCAGTGGGTTAAATTCACCTTGGGCGTGATCCCTAGTCCTGGGATCGAGCCCCACAACAGGCTCGCTGCTCAGCAGGGAGCCTGCTTCCTCCTCTCTCTGCCTACTTGTGATCTCTGTCTGTCAAATAAATAAAATCTTTAAAAACAAAAAAACACAGAGCCCAATTCCTGTAACTGTTTTGTGAAGACAGAGTTCAGCATAAGCCCTAATAGATATTGATTATAATTGCTAACAGGCTTTCCTATAAAATACATAATTACCAAAAGACTTTGTTTTTTGACATAAAAATAAAAACAAAAAGGGAAATCCAAATCTCAAAAACAAAAATTATTTAAATATTTAATTTCATATTTAAATGTGAAAAATGTTCTAGACATGACAAACACCTGAAAACAATTTTTATTAGCCCAACAATTCTGCATAAACAACCATGTTACATAAAGTAACATGATTTTACTTATGTCAGAGAAAAATGCGTCTTAATACTTTAAGAGAAAAACAGATGACTGTGTAGGAGCTGTAAAATAACTACTTGTGTGTGCTGTACAATCTATTTCCAGTTAAACATGAAAATATTTTAAGATTCTGATAATAACTAATAAACCTTCACTTCCCTCAAAGCAGTCTACTCCAACTAGAAAAATTCCAACTAGGAAAAAAAAGTCTTAAAGATAAGGGTTTTATTTCAGCTAAATTCCCTCTAGTAACAACAAAAGGTATCTAAGAAGAAAATTGCTCCACAGCTGTGATCTTGGTATTAAAACAACCAGACAACCCAATTTGACAGGTGAAACAACAAGGTGTTATGAGAAAGGATTCTTAATTTGAATTGAGAACTGTGGGGGTTCAAGTCCAGGTCCTGCCACTAACTCCTTTTTCAACTTTCAATAAGTCACAAATTTTTAAAGACCAAATCATCACTTTAAAAATATGAGAAACTAATTATTAGCCATTCTGTATTCCACACAGGATTGTTTTAATGATTAATGGAAATTATAGATTAATGGATAGATAGATATAAATTTTTACCCTCTAAAGAGCTCTTTAAAGTATGTTGTAAAAAATATCTATTTAAAAATTAATAATGCGCTTTGTGTTTAACTTCCTCAAAAAACCACTATCAGGATATATAACTTCCCATCAAATACAGATACAGAAAAGAATAAACAATGCAGTAAAGAGTAAACAAGAAGTACACGCACATGAAGCCTAATGGTTAACTTAAGGGAAAAAAAAAAAAAAAAGCTGATCTCTGGAGTCAAACTGCAAAAATTACTAGCCGAATGGCTTTGAGCAATTTAATTAACCCACCTATACCTCTCTTTCCCCATCTGTAAAACGAAGAAGTGATACTATGCTTTATAGTAAGAATTATGTATTGGTCTTCAACTACTGTTTCTGGCTCATAGTTCCCCAAATCCTTAGAATTTCATATTAAGAGCAACGGGAACATATTTTTGTTATAATATTTGATCTTGTATCTTAAGTTTCTGGAACAGTTCCAGAGCAATAAAAGTAAAAGGAAATATCTTGTTATTCATAACAAGCCCCTTTCAAATACACCTGTTTATGTTAATGACGTGACTTTTGGAAACCCCCTCCAGAGGAAGACTGGTTGCCAGGGGAACCAACCGTATGATCAGAGAGATGATCTTCCAGCCCCACCATCTCACCACCTTCAGGGAGGGGAGAAGTGACACTGAGTTCAGTCTTTCAATGGCCAATGTTTTAATCAGTCTTGCCTAGGTAATTAAGTCTCTATATAACCCAAAAGGAAGGGGTTCAGAGAGCTTCCAGGCCCAGTGAACCAGAACACATCTACAAGCTAGAGGGTGGTTACACCTTAAGCTCTTGGAGAACAGCAGTTTCTGTGCTTAGAACCCTTCTGGACCTCGCCCTATATACGTCTTCATCTGACTGTTCTCCTGCATCCTTTATGATAAACTGATAAACATAAATAAATGCCTGAGTTTTGTGAGCCACTCTAGCAAAATTATTTCCACCCACAGACGAAGTTTTGGAAACCTCCACTTTATAACCAGTGGGTAAGAAGGATAAGGAACAAGTGAGACTTGAGACTGACATCTGAAAAGGAAGATAGTGGGCTTGTTGAGTCTGAATCCTTAACCTGTGGGATCTGAAACTTACACAGAATTGTAGGACACACAGTCATGGCTGAGAATTGGAGAACTACTTGGTGGTGTGGAAAAAACACACACTGGAACCTAGTCTTTATATCCAGTATGTAACAAACATTCAATAAAATGCTAATTAATATCATATAAAATAAAAATGATAAAAATAATAAAAATTTTCAAAAATGGTCTCTCTACCTGAGGAAGTCTCAGGTATCGAGAAGTGAATTACGAGAAAAAATGAACCTTCCTTCTTTTTAAAGTATAGAACAGTGGTTCTCAACCATGGGAAATTCCTGAGGACCAAAACTATTTTTTATAGTATTATTAATGTGTTACTTGCCTTTCTGACTATTTTAACATCTGCACCGATGGTTTAAAAGCAATGGTGGGTGAAGCTAATGGTACCATTACAGTATGTCAAGGCAGTGGCACCAAACATACACACACAAACACACACATACATCATCACAACACACAGTAAATAAAAGGCCAGTCTCACTGAAGAATGTCTTTTATCAAGCCATTGAAACTATTAATTTTATTATATTTCTACCCAAAGGAGGAAGATTCTTTCAAGGAAAAACATTTATAACTGAGCTATGAGCTGAACTTGCTCCTGTTTAATGGAACATCATTTTTACTTGAAAGAATAACTGATATTCGAACTAGTTATTAGACTTGGGCATTTGTCAGATACTTCTCAAAGAATTTGTCATTTCAGTGAAACTAATTGACAGTAGCTGTTGCCAATCACAGTCTTTACGTATTCAACCTAAAATTAGAACTTTGGAAAACCTATATTTGACTCTGTGAGTTTCACGGCTTCTCAATACAGTACTCAATAAAGTACTTTTTCTAATGATACTAATTGTGATATCAATGGATGTGATATTTTTATATCCTATAAGGAGATGTATCAACATTTGTAAGATCTGTACAACTCAAATCCATATTTTCCAAATAATGCTTACTAATTACAAAATCACACACTGCTAAAAGAGCCACTGGAAGTACATATAAAGCAATGGTTTATAATGTACTGAAGTACAAAAAGTTAACTGATGTTTTCAGACTGCACATTAAAACTAACCTTTAAGAAATGATTACTTGCTGAGTTTTGGTGAAGTATCAAAAAGAATATCCACAATTATCTGAAAAGCCAAAATATTCATCTCTTCCAACAACACATATGTGAAACGGAACTTTCTTTATATACTTTAACCAAACCAGTATGTTGCAACAGATGAAATCTAAAAGTGGATATAAGAATCTAGCTTTTATTAAGCCAGACATTACAGAGCTTTGTAAAAGTCTAAATAATGCCATTCTTCTGTTTTGGAAAACAGTTATTTTTCACTTAAAATGCATTTTTTTTTTTTAACTCCTTTCTTTTTGGGGGAAAGAAGCAGGAGGGGTAAAGGGAGAGGAAGAGAGTATCTCAAGTAGACTTCACGCTGAGCATAGAGCCCAAATGCAGGGCTCAATTCCACAATCCTGAGATCAGAACCTGGGCCAAAACCCAAAGTCAAATGCTTAACAGGCTGTGCCACTCAGGCATGCTTCTAAGTTTATTATTTTTAAAAATATTTATTTAATATATATTTTCAATTTGTTTTAACTTTCAATGTGATAAATTTTGATAACTAACCTAAATAAAAAAAAAGCTCAGAGGTCTTCAAAAAAATCTGGATGTCTAAAGGGGGAATCCTGAAACCAAAAAGTTTGAGATCCACTAGTCTAAATCACCTAGACATACTTTAAGTGATACAAAAATATTCTGTGGATGCTACTGTAATCTCTTCCTATTGGGCCAGTTCTGTAAGTAGAAAAGACTGAAAGTGGGAAATTCTACACCTAAAAATAGTATCAAACCAGCTCTTCCCACCATCTCAAGCAACATTCATTCATATAAATAAGTGATTCTACACTAGAGGAGGATTATGTATAAAACTTCACAAAAATCTCATTTTGGCAGAGAACACCTTTTATAGGGTGAAAAATGAAAAGTTTATGTGTAACATTACAGTCTTAAATGGATGAAAAAGAAATGCAGGAAACAGTCCGTTAATTATTTGTACTCCCCAAAGAGAATATTTAAGTCCAAATAAAATAATGTAATAATGTTGTGTGATTTACCTACTTCCTTCAGATTTGGAAACTAGAGATATTTACGTCTATCAAAGGGCATTTTCATTTCTAGGTTACTCATCTCTGCAGCAAAGAAAAACTCAAGGATTTTTATGATGAAAAAAATAACTAAAATGTATCCTTTCTTAAAAATCCCTAAACACTTAGAAATTATCCAAATTCTAAAATTTCCAAAGTCTAAAAACAATGTATTTAAAGACTCTGGGGAAAAAAAAAAAAAAGAAAAAGAAAAAGAAAAAAAAAAGAGACTCTGAATAGCTTTAAAAACCTGTATGTATACTCCAGTTGATTTTATAGTGCAAATACCTTGTTTGCCATCTTACATTAGTTACAGTAAACAATCAATGAGACATGAAGTCTTCGGCAATAAACATTTAATCAGCCATTTTCAAGGGCACCTGCGTGGCTCAGTTGGTTGAGCATCCCATTTGGCTCAAGTCATGATCTCGGGGTCATGGGATGGAGCTCTACACTGGGTTCCATGCTCACTAGGGGTGGAGTCTACCTGGGATTCTCTCCTCCTCCCTCTCTCCCCCTTTCCCTGCTTCTGTGTGCATGTGTTTGTGTACATGCATGTGAACAAACACATGTACTCTCTTTCTCTAAAAATAAATAAAACCTTTAAAAAAAAAAAAACTCTTTTCCCCACTTATCAAATCAGTTTTGTAATATATGTATATGCTGTCTTAGTGACAAGTCATCAAGGAAGGAAGAGTCCCCAAAGAGGAAAGAGTATTTAAGACATGTCCAAATAGACCAAGAGGAACTTGCTAGAGGATGCAGGGAAAGGGCATTCTAGGTAGGAAGAAATAACTATAAAAAAGGATACAGGCTTCAAACATGGAGTGTACAGAAAACAACATGACTCTGCTAAAGCAGAAATGGGAGGTAAAAAATGGGAAATAAGAATTTGAAGAACGTTATCATTTGGATTTCACTCTGAAGATCACAGGGGACCATAAAGATTGAAAGTGATACAATTAGATTCATGAATTAGATCTAGTTATTACAAAGATATCTTTTTAGGTGTATAGGATGAAATAAAAAAACCTGGAGGCAAAGAGACTGGCAAAGGCTAACACAGGTGAGAGATTAAGAGCTTAATTGAAGGTTATACAACTAAGGAGAAAGGGTTAGAATTGAGAGAATTTTAGGAACTGGGAGTAACAAAACTTGGAAATAAGAAAAAATATGAGAATGAAGAGGAACAAAAGACATAAAAGAAAATTCCTTCTTCCCTGGTTTCAGAAAACAGAATTCAGATAGTATTTTAATTTCATCAAGATGGAATAAAGAATAAATAATGGGACAGAGGACAAGGTGCATGAAATAAAATTCAAGTTTGGACATACTCCACTCAATTACTAAAGGAACACCAGACAGAGACAGATAGATACTGATTGGGAGATTGACATAGGAAAGAAATTCTACTTGGGCTCATTAACAGAAAGGACAGTAAAAGTCATGGAATTAGGGGTGCCTGAGTGGCTCAGCTGGTTAAGCATCTACCCTTGACTCAGGTCATGATCCCAGGGTCCTGGGATCAAGCCCCAAGTTAGGCTCCCTGCTCAGGGGGGAATATGCTTCTCTCTCTCCCAATGACTCTACCCCTGCTCCTGCCCTCACTCGTGCCGGCTCTCTCTAATGAATTTTTAAAATCTTAAAAAAAAAAAAAAAAAAGCCACATAATAATTAGATTACCCAATGAAAGTACATGAAGTGAAAGGAGAGGGGAGAGGAGCCCAAATTCAGGACACCAGAAAACACCAGTATTATAAGAGGATCAGGAGAAGAGGAAGAAAAGGAAGAGTCAGGGAAGGAAACTGAGCAGAAAAACACAAATGAGAAGAACCAAGGAAGAATAGTTATCACAAAAAGTAATGAAAGAAAAAACTGTAAACATCAATGGTAAATACTGTTAAATGATATGGGCAGAGCAAGTAAGATAAATTAAAAAAAAAAAAAGATAAAGTTTAAACTGGACTCAGTAATTATGTCATTATTGGCAACCCTGACATGAACTTTTTTTTTTTTTAAATAATGATGGGAGAAGACAAGACAGCAGTGGTATGAGGAGGAATGCATAAAAGATGAAAAAAAAAAAAAGATTGAGGGTTTGCTTTTACTTCCCCCTACCTTCCCAATTATTTACTCATTCAAACACCTGAGAATGTGACAGACATTTACTAAATGATTATGGGATGAAATTAAGAGTTGGTAAGAGAATTACATAAACTGGCTAGCTTAAAAAACAAAAAACCTATAAAAACAATCTTGAAAAAAAGGCAGATACGGGGCGCCTGGGTGGCTCAGTGGGTTAAGCCGCTGCCTTCGGCTCAGGTCATGATCTCAGGGTCCTGGGATCGAGTCCCGCATCAGGCTCTCTGCTCAGCGGGGAGCCTGCTTCCCTCTCTCTCTCTGCCTGCCTTTCCGTCTACTTGTGATTTCTCTCTGTCAAATAAATAAATAAAATCTTTGAAGAAGAAAAAAAAAAAAAAAGACAGATACATCAAATCTCAGGAGAATTAGTAATCTCACTAAGAGGTGCTGATGAAGCCAAATGTGAGCATTCATCTAAATTCTGCTATATTGTTTCTATTCTGAAGATGGCAAAAGAGCCCCTGACACAAGAAAGTAACGCACCTCAAAAGAGAGAGGACTCCAGCACAATTTAAACTAGAAGAGGAACTCAAACCAAAGTTGGCTTCAGAACTGGTTCTCAATGGTTTCTTAATGAGGAAAAACTGGAAAATGGTATGAGAATCTCAGAGCATAATAAACTTACTATATAATGATTATATAAAACTAAAGATTGTGTAAATTGACATGCTAAATGAGAAGTATTATTTAAAAAGTATTAAAGTTTTGTATCTCATTAACAACCCTCTAATTCTTTTTCTGTAAGATCTTCTACTGAACATGTGACGTTTCATGAATGTTTGCTGTACATTTCATACATTCTTTTTTTTTTTTTTAAGATTTTATTTATTTATTTGACAGAGAGAGAGGCCACAAGTAGGCAGAGAGGCAGGCAGAGACAGAGAGGGGAAGCAGCTCCCTGCTGAGCAGAGAGCCTGATGCGGGCCTCGATTCCAGGACCCTGAGTTCATTAACTGAGCCGAAGGCAGAGGCTTAACACACGGAACCACCCAGGCGCCCTCTCTTTTTTAAAAAATCAGGTTAAATACTGTTTTTTTTTTTAATCAAGTTAAATAAATTTCCTTCGAATTCTAATCTACTAAGAATTTCAAATAGCGATGGGTGTTAAATGTTACCCAAAAAGAAGTATTTTGTACAAATTATTTGCCCTTCCAAATTATTAATACATTGAAGAGATGCACTGTTTTCTTCTTCTTTTAAGCCTCAAATATATATGAACCAAAGTAATAATAATTAGTAGATATCTGATTAATGGATATGTATAAAAAACTTGATAATCAAACCAGAAGTAATTATTTTTCAATACCATGTATATTTAACTACAGTACCCAATGCTACTAAATTTTTTTTTTAAAGATTTTATTTATTTGTTTGACAGACAGAGAGATTACAAGTAGGCAAGAGAGGCAGACAGGCAGAGAGAGGAGGAAGCAGGCTCTCTGCTCTCTGCAGAGCAGAGAGCCCGATGCAGGGCTCGATCCCAGGACCCTGGATCATGACCTGATCCGAAAGCAGAGGCTTTAACCCACTGAGCCACCCAGACGCCCCCAAAGCTACTAAATTTTTATCATCAAAAGTTTATAAGGGAACCCCAGTTAGCTCTCTTAATAGTCAGCAGTGGTTCTGTTTGACTAAGAATTTATAAGCTATGTGGACTTTTTGTGGAAATTAATAAACTAATGCATTAGGAACAATTTATGTTAATGGGTACATTTAAAATATGTAAATTATAGCAACAATAATATTCTTCCTGTTAATATAGAAATTGGCTAAACAGAACTATTACAGGGATTCTCAAGTTCATTAAATGACCTTGTGAGAATGAAAACCTTACATTCCCTGCTTTAAGATCATCCTTAAATAGAATATATAGAAGCAGCAGGCATCCTAGTACCAGCTGGAGAGCATGCCATTAATTTAGTCAACAGTTCTACTGAAAGTAGATCCCAGAACAGAAGATGAGTCAAGTGTCAGCACACCCTCTTACCTGAGATGTATTCTGAATGGCTCTGGGAAAATGCCGCTCTTAAGACAATGCAAACAGTAACCCATGAGCCATCAACAGAGTCTATTTGTAAAGACAATACAGCAAATATTCCCCATGTCAACTGTACCAAATTATATTAAAACTAAAAATAATTAAAATATCTTCAATCTAGTATTCACTTGTGTAACACCTTAGCTGAAAGCTCATTCTAATTCATCACATCAATCTCCAAAGGTGATTTAAATGAACTATTATTTAAAAAATAAATGTGCTTGAGAGTACAGAGAAGTAGGTCTAGAAATAACTGCTCATCAAAAGAAAATGAAGACAAAATACTGGTTACGTTATGAAAACATAATACTGGCTCTTCCAATCTACTTTAAAGATCTTAAGATGTGATGATTAAACATACTGTGGAAAATCTCATTTCCCATAAATCTGTTTTTGATTATATGTTTTTTGTAACATAAAGAGAATAGATATAATATAAAGAACTGTTTCACAATTAACCTTAACTCTAACTAGAATCAATTCATTAAATAATTATTGGGCACTTACCATGTGGATATGCACTATTATTCTAGAGGTTAGGGATACATCAGTGAATGAAACAAAATCTCTGTCCTCAAAAGCATTACAACAAAGAACTATAAACAATAATGTTTTGTTTTGTTTTTAAGATTTTATTTGTTTATTTGACAGACAGAGATCACAAGGAGGCAGAGAGGCAGGCGGGGAGAGAGAGAAGGAAGCAGGCTCCCGCTGAGCAGAGAGCTGGATGCGGGGCTCAATCCCAGGATCCTGGGATCATGACCTGAGCCAAACTGAGCCACCCAAGCGCCCCAACAATAGTGTTTTGTCCTTATTTGAACAAAAATGTTCAGAACTCAAAAAGGGAAACTTTTAGAAGATGATGAAAATTAATTTAAAAGCTTTTTAAAAGTGTATTAAGAATCTTAGCAAAAAAAAAAAAAAAAAAAAAACTCATTGTTTATATTTAAACTTACCAATGCAAACTGATTGACCTGAATGAAGAGTATTTCCACCTCCTTTTCAGTAACTTCAGTCCCAAAGCCCTTAAATTCTTTGTATGCTTCAAGGTAAGAACGCAGCCACTGGCCCTGTAGTTGTCTGTCTGGATAGAGACTATAGTCTACATCACTCACACCTGAAATGGAAAAAAAGTAGACTAAAGATTTTAAAAACACATTATCTCTTATATACTTTAATAATCCCTAAAGGAATCCTAAAATAACTAGATGTTAATCGCATTTATTAAAATAATAAACCAAAAAATCATAACGTATTCCAACTTAAATTCTAATGCACAATACATTTCATCATCATAATCAATTCTTACTGCTTCAATTTCTCCTTAAAGTGTGAAACCTTCAACCACCCACAGAAGCCCCAAATCTTCATTTTAAGAAGCACTTCAGGAAATTCTTTTGCACACTAATAATATTTAGAGCATTTCCTAGAACTGCAGCTCTAAAAACATTTTTACCATTACTCACAGAGTAAGAAATACATTTTATATTGAAACCTGATACACTCCCTTACCATTAAGTTCTACAAAAAATATGTACCCTAACTATACCTTCAACTCTGATATTTTCTAATTCTTTCCTTCTCCATTCCCTGCTTTAAAATAATTACCCCACAAATTTGGTTTTAAGATGTGCAGTTTGAGGGGCACCCGGGTGGCTCAGTGGGCTAAGCTACTGCCTTTGGCTCAGGTCATGATCTCAGGGTCCTGGGATCGAGTCCCGCATCGGGCCCTCTGCTCAGCAGGGAGCCTGCTTCCTCCTCTCTCTCCCTGCCTGCCTCTCTGCCTACTTGTGATCTCTCTCTGTCAAATAAATGAATAAAATCTTAAAAAAAAAAAAGAAAAAAAAGATGTGCAGTTTGAAAACTGCTAACAAAAAATAAAGTTCATAGTATTTTGCCTAACACTCAACGTTCTTCGTAAATTGATCCAAACTTTACTTACTTGGTCTTATAACCCAACCCCTAAATTCTCCTTCATGAGTTTATATCCTACAAGCAGGTACATTCACCCTAACATTTTCTTCCTCCTTCCTGCAGTGCCTTCCTTTTGTTCTACCTGCACATCTCAAATTCTACCTAACTTGAAAGCTTTAGCTTGATTTTTTTCCTACAGAAAATCATACTAGGATCACCGTAGTTTCCTCTTTCAGATCCATAGCAGTGACTACCCATCATACTAACAAGGATATGGTGGTATCTCATACATGCACAGCTCTCTTCCCTCCTTACAGATACATGAAAATATATACAGCACATGAGTGGAGATATTAGCATGCATATGAAAAGTTTGGTATAGGGAAATAACTGAAAACATGTTTCCAATTTTTTCCTAGTCATCTCATATACACACAGCTCTCTCCCTCCCTACAGATATGTGAAAATATATACAGCACATGTGTGGGGATATTAGCATGTATATGAAAAGTTTGGTATAGGGAAATAACTGAAAACATGTAAATTAAAACCCTTTCTAATTTTTTCCTAGTCATAACCTAAAGTATATGAAAATATAGAAATGCATGAATATATACAAATACAAATTCAGCAATGAAAAGTTCCTACTAAGTATAAACCATATAGGAGAATTTCCTAATCTTTAGTTTTAGAACATTTTGTGTGTTTCCAAATATACTCATAAAATGTATTTTAAATTAATTCCCTTTAAAATAAACCTGAAACTTCTATACTTGAGAGTGATAAAAGACTAATTTTCAGGGGTAAAATGGAAACCTTTACAATTATTCATAGCCAAAGACAAAAAAAAAAAAATTATTGAGCTTCTTATTCCTAAAGTTCAGGTATACCATGAAAATAACAAAGTCTTTGAAATAATTCTGTAATTTTAAATCCTCGTTCTCTGTATTTTACTGTGATCTTGGTAAATTACTTTCTCCATTTGTAAACTGGGAATAACCCAACTTACAAGAATGTGAAGGAAAAAACCAGATGAGATTTATGAAGTACCTTATACTACATCAGGTCTTACTCTAAGCCACAAGTATTATTTCTTTTCTTATTTTCCTTAAGGAACTAAGGAAAGGATCATCTCTTCTCCTTCCTCCAATAATAAAGAAAAACAAAGAACAAGGTCAGAAAAAGGTTAAAAAATATTGTTCCTACTCCCAGGTGAACTTCTCAAAGGAAAAACTTCAAACCAAAAAAACAATTCTAAAGGTATCATTTCAAAGTTATATATGTTGCTCCACTAGTTAAGCTTGGATTTTACCTGCAAATTCATTGAAATGATTTCCGATATCATATGCCAAGTAGTTGTATCCAGAATATTCATAATCAATGAACTGTACATCACCTATGTGAGACACAAAAACAAAGACATAAGAAATCATATATAAGATGAGAAAATCCCTATGCTATTTGTAATTAACAGCTTCCAAAATTTTGTCTCATTGTATGTGCTTGGTTACATGCACTTCTGAGACAATACAGGGTAAGGCTGTGAATTTTATGGCAATGAGCTTTACAAAATTCAAATTATATATTGTCAACAGCTTCTCTGTGAACATTAATGTCCACTATATTAAAGAAAAGTCAAAATAATCATTCTCCAAATTCAAACAAAACCAAAATACCTCTTTCACCACAAGGGGGCATCAGTTACTTAAAAATTCAAGTTTAATTAGAAATGAACAGTTAATCTTTGAAAACTGTTAATAAGCTATCGCAATTTTAACAAAGTATGATACTCTGAAAGTAAACTGACAAGCTACTTTACATATATAAATCAAATATAAACTTTAAAAGACTTAAATTCTGTGAACCCTGCAATTACACTATCATACTTGATTACAAACTTAACAATATACCTAATTTAAGAAATTAGTTGCTATAAATTCTGATTTTCCTGCAATGCTACGTAAGTAAGATTTCTAATAGCACACCTGAGCAGCATTAAGGTGGTTGTTTTATCTTTTAAAAAAAACAAAGGTACAGTCATTTATAATAAACTTTTTTTAATTTGAGAAATTTTTACATAAGCTAGATTCCTAGTCTAAATTAATGCTAAATATATATGCATATTTCATTGTATTTCTCCAAAGACAATCCTGTTCCACCAGCCCAAGAGACAGACTCCTGCTCAGGAACATTCATTTTTGAGTACTAAGTATTATAGAGGGTTTGTCTCAACAAAGATGTAGGTCCTTCTTAAAGAGAGATAAGAGAAAAAGTTTGAGAGAGAGAGAGAAAGTTAGAGACGTTAAAAAAATAAAAATAAAAATGGGTCACTGTCAACACCAGGCATCACAAACTCAAAGGCTTACAGGGTCATACAGTTAAAATGGATACACGAACAGAGATGGCTGTAAGGACAGTTTCTAAGCAGCTTATATTGAGAAAATGCATAGCAAATGCCTAGTTACACTGTCTTTTAAACATCAAACTAAAGGAACGAAACAAACTCCTGGTCTGCACGAAATGGCATTTCCTAAATAAAAGAACTCTTGAACTATATCATCTTGATACAGATATATATGTTTAATTTAGGGGTATATGTTGATCATATCCAAACTCAGAAAAAGAGAATTACATAACACAAAAATATCATGGCAAATGGAGTATTTTACATAAAAGCAAAAAAGTTTTTAATGTAATTGCATTAGTATGTAATTCTGAATTTGTATAAATAACAGTCAAGTCTAGAGTAAATTAAGTGAGCATCTCCAGAGTATCAAAACCGTTATCAAAATCTACACACTGACAAAATAAATATAAAGTTTTAAAATGTTGGTGACTATAATAAATCACTGCTATTCAACCATCACAAGTATTATAGTCTTAAATTCAAAAAACTATCCCACAGAAAGTCTTAAAGTTAACCAAATCACTTTACTAAATTGCAGAATAGAAGTGAGTTTGTTCTAGATACCACTGGGAATAAGAGGGTGAAGACCACCATCGTGATTAAATACTCTGCACCCATGAAAAAAAGTTTCATTTTCAAACTTAATCTTAGCCAAAAGGCCAAGAAGCGATAAAAGTTTCATTTTCAAAAATTATTTGATGACCAGGAAAATTACAAATGTTATATGAAAAAAAGATACAAAAGAGTAAACACAGTGATCCAAATTATTAAAATATTATGCCTGGAGAGAGAGAAAAGAACACATAATGCATAGGGGGGAAAAGATGAATGGAAATTAACCAAAACAATACGTTTCAACTGGTTTCTTTACAGGTGAGAGACAAGTGACCTTTTTTCCCTTGTATTTTAAACTACTTACAATAAACATTACTTTCAGAAGGAAAAAAATGACAGTTTAAAAAGATTATGAATTCCCTAAACAAAATTGTCAATAGATAAGAGACTAATAATAAACAGTGATCTGGGATATACCTATCCAGCCAGCCTTAAGAAATCAGGATTCAAGAAGATTCAACAGGTTGCACAGCTGAGCCAACCAAACAGTTTTAATACACAGGTTTTTTTAAATTACAGCTGTTGATTGCTTTAACTCTTTAAACACAAATTCTTGTAGAGCTCATATTAACTGTTACATGCCAATAAAAATACACAGCCCAGTCCTGAAGCTTACTTTTGCCACATAAACAGAAGCTTCAATTTCAATTTTCAAAATTATATTTAGAGTTTGGCAAATACAGTTAAAATGGCAGGTAAAAATGCCTGCTTGTAAATACAATTTAAATAAAGCATAGATCATTTTAACAAAAGCTAAAAATCTGTTTCAGTATGAAAATTTTAGCAATGACTTTTTGTAGTAGCATTAATTCATTAAAACTAGCCTTTATTTTTAAATGCAATGTTGAGTTTATAAATAATGAAATTTAAAAAATAAGAAAATGAAGCTAACAAGATACAGATGAGGCTGTTACCAGGCTCCGTGCATGTGAACAAGTGATGCGATAAACCTCCAGTCAGTGCGTTTAAGAAGCACGGGGTGCGCCGCCACATGGCAGCAACAATGGCATACCTAATCTGTAGCAGATGAAGAAAATTTGGCAAACTCACATTTTACAAGACACAAAGCTTAAAAGGAAAATTGTTTTTTAAAAAAATCTGTATTAACTATTCTTTTTTCAAACTATTGCAAACAAAGTGGAACTCAACCTTAAATTTAATCTTCTGCAACAAAATAAAATTAAAGAGGCCTACTTCACTTATTTTGGGTGCCAGAAAAATCAAATTACTGGAAAATGGTTTCCTACTAACAGAAAACTTTTTTCCTTGCATAAATCTAACTTCTGATTTCTTAAATTTCCAATTGTTTAAAGGAACATCCACATCACTATTAATAATTAATTGCTCATATGAGACAACTACCTTGTTAAATTCTTTAAGACATGAATTTTTAATTGAGGTTTCAAGGATGGAAAAAAACGAGACTACTCCCTAAATTTTTTTTTACAAAATTTTATATGTATGTTCATTTTCTGAGGGCCTTCTCAAATTTCTAGATAACTCAAGGGATCCCTGACCTCTAAAAAAGTAAAGAAGCATTGCTTTAAGGGTTAAGACTATGTATTATTTATCTTTATATAATTAGCACACTGAATGCACATAATGGGTAAATCATAAGATTAAAGAATAACATTATATCCCAATTTTTCAAAAGCTACATTTTTCTTTTCATTACTTTATTTCCTGTGTATCTACACAGAAATGAAATCCACACATTACTGAGTTTAGTTGTTCAAATCTTAGTACAGCTGAAAACAGCCAATTTTTAAAGTACTTCAAAACCCCCAAAATTAATTTATTAATTAAGGCTATAAAATTCACATGCTACATTTGTTTGGATTCCCTTATTTTGTTAAGGAGAAAGGGATAAAAATAAAAACTAAAATAACCAATATGAGAACTTGAAAACCTTTTCGACTCACTCTACTTACTCTGCAGTGTTAGGTAAGGCAGAAAGAGAACAAAGAGAAAAAATAACCAATTACAGTACTGTTAGCAAAATGCTTTTTCTCTCATACAAAGAAAGGGAATATTCTGCTCTGAGAAACTTTCCCTTCATCCCTCACTCTGGTGGTCCAGTAGTACCTGTGTATACCTTCACCACAATGCTCATCATTATGAACATAAATATCTGTTTCATGATCTGACTCCTCCACTACATGGAATATGGCTTCCTGGAAGGACACTAGGTCCCTTTAGTTGTTCATCATGCAATCCACACAGTAATCTCTAGCAGACAGTAAGTATTTAAATGCTTATAAATGGAGGGCTTTGCACAGAATGCTAGACACAATCATAACACACATATTTAAATGGGTAGTGGCAAAGAAGGAATAAGCATTAAGAAGGAATAAGCATTAAACACTAAGAACAAAGTATGGCATTTCTGACATTCTTATCCACGTATATGCTTGGACATATAGTGGGATGAATGAATGAAAGAACACTGAGCTAGTAACTATTTTAGGCAGCTCTTCCTTTATAGTTCAGGTTTTTATAGTCCATTTAAGCTTTCGATAACTTGATTTTAAGGGTATTTTATTTGATGGTAAACAGTAACCAGAATACACATTAAACAAGGTTAAGACTATCCTTCATAAAAAGTTCACCTTGGAAAGTACAGGTTACCAAATACAAAAATAAATTTGTATTTACTTAAATTTTAAAACAAAACCAACAACAAAAAACTTGTCATTAAAATATCAATGAGACAACCAAACCACAATATCTTTCATGAATACTAACTAGAGTGGGAAGATTTAGAGCCAATCAAGTGACTGAGAATGGTGCCTCACACATTTTTTATTTATAATGTGTAAATGTGTAAACTCTAAAGAAAAACCTGATTTACATTATAATTCCCAGAAAAAGCTTTCTTTTTCTTCCACTCATGTATATTTCTTGAAAATAGCTATAAATCAGCATCTTGTATTTCATTGATAGTGAGAGAAAAAAAATCAATGACTACCATTACTAAAATTTAAATTTCTGTATTAGATCTTTATATGACCTTTTAATGAAGAAATGGGGAGAGGGAGAGAAATGAAACAGCTACCAATAAACATTCAGACAGAGCACCAAGACATGAGAAAACATACTCAAAAGCTTTAGCAATTAACTTCTAACATGGCAGCAGTTAAAGGGGTTAGTTGAAATTAAAATATTAGAATTGAAGTCAGTTAGTCTAAGTTGAAATTAAAATACTAGAATTGAAGTCAGTCTATAAGCAATACTACAATTCATTCTACTTAATAAATTCTTTTTAAAAATAATTATTAATTTAAAACATGACTGACAGTTCAGGAAGCAAGAACACTGCTTCCGGTTCTCTTACTACGTAATAAATTCTATCATCATATCATTAAGTATTCTTTCCTTACCTTTTTAAGATGTCATTTCACTGAAGGCAAGGAATGGGCCGTTGTTTACCAACCACCTAATTCCTGGCACTAACTTTTCAAAAATCTTGACAGCTACCATCACCTTCAGAAAGGAAGCTCACTCTTCTCCCACATTCCTGTGTCCTGTCAACTGACATGGTGAGAACAGGTAGAGGCAGTATTTCTTCCTGTGATGCCTACCATCTCCTGTAACATTCACAGGTGCAGAAGCCTATATAAACTGCAGGTGCTCACAGTCTTTGTGTATGTGTGTGTGTATAAATATGTACTTACACATTCATACACACAAACATATATACATATTTAAACTTTAGTCACTCAAGTTAGACTTAAGATAAAATCTGGAAGCTGTGCTTAAAGACAAACTGAATTGTCATTTCATACCTATAAGCCATAATTGCCCTAGTTATGAGACACAGTCAACCACTGGCTTATGTAACTATTTTCACTTTTTCAGAATCAAGTACATTTTGTAAAATGCATCCTATAAACATAATAAAGAGGTTGGCAAACTATGTACGCTCAGGCTAAACCCAGCCCACTGTGTGGTTTTGTAAATAGTGTAGAACACAGTCACATGCATTTATTAATGTATTATCTGTGGCTGTGTTTGTGCTACAAAGGAGTTGAACAGTTTCAAAAGAGGCTATAATATGGTACACAAAAACTAAAATATGTACTATCTTCACCTTAGAGAAAAAGTTTGCCAACCCCTATTATAATAGCAGCAGCTGTGTGCTACCAAGTACCTACTCCAATGCTACATACTTTATATACATGATCTAAAATTTTGTCAGCAACCATTTTAAGTAGGTATTACCTCTAAATTAGAAATAAAGCAAATTAAAAGTTCTAAATTATTAAAAAGTATAAAAACTCCATGGAAACCTGTTAAATATGCAGATTCCTAAAACCATCTATAGAAATTCTTGTTCTTAGATGGAATCCAGAAACCTTCATTTTTTCCAACTACCTTGGGTGATTCTGGTGCAGAAGGTCAAGAATCAAATATAAGCACTTAATAAAGAGATACAAAGCAGGTGCCTGGCTGGCTCAATCAGTGAAGCATGTAGCATGCTAGACCTCGCAGGTCTAAATCCAAGCCCCACATCAGGTGTAAGAGATAACGATAACATCTTACAAAAAAAAAATAATAATTTGTCTAGTATCACCTAGTTCTGTATGTGATTGAGCAAGAATGTGAACCTAAGTGCACCAGTTCCAACATCTACATTCTTTCCAACTTCTCTTAGTTGTAACTAAGCTCTAAGACATCTGCTTTTAAGAGTTACTTAGAAATGTTTAATCTGGTGACAATATAAAAAATCTAAGTTATTATGGTTGAAAGTTACAGTGGAGACTACAAGTTGATCCAGTATGAATTCATGAAGTTTAACTAAAATCTGCACTTCTGAGAAATGAAGGGTCTGAAACATACTACAGAGAGATACTGAGCTTGATGATGTTAAAGCCCATCTCTCGGCTTTCATCTTATTATATTTATATATTTTTAATTCAAGTGGGTACAAAATAGTGAAGTGCTGAACTCAAACCACATGAATGACTTAACAAGTGATAAAAAATTAAACGCATCCGTGAATATAATATACAACTTACTTATTCAATGTAAAAATTATTTTAATCTCAAAACACATCACCCTTAGCTTATAGATACTATAACAAGTTAACCAGTTAAGGTAAAGAATTTTTGCGGTTCCTAGTTCTAATTATAATTAACCTCGTTGAGATTGCAGCTGTAAGTACTAAATCTATAGTCTAAACTTTGTTCATTAATAACTAAATTTATAGTTTATAATTTCTTAAGCACAAGGAATGCTATCTTCTCCTTATAACTAAAGGCAAATATGTCATACAGTTATATTATTTTAAACAATTAGCTCCTAATTTGAAACACATAATAATACAAGGAACAAAGCTTCTGCCACACTCTCATGAGTTTTAGATTCTACTTGAACATTCCAACTGTATTTTCTTAATGCTATGTATCAACTAATCACATAGCAATTGATTCTTTTTTTTAGTGGATGCCATAAAGTCCAAACTTGCCTTCCTAAAAGACACTATAAAACCACTGTTAAGGAAAAATAACAGAAACATATCCATAACTAACACACAAATATAACCACAAAGACAAGAAGAAACAAATGGTACACAATAGACTCTTGAAGAAAGGAAAACTCTAAAAAAAAAAAATACACAAAATAGTTACATTTGTTGAACTGTGAAATTCATTCTTCTGTGTAGGGAAGAAAAATTAGGCACAAAAATATGATTTAGGTAACTCCTGGTAAAATAAGCAAATGACAATCTTAAAATCTTAGCGTCAAACTGAAACAGAAAGATTCTGTCTGAAAATATGAGAACTTTTCATATCACTGATCAACAGTTTAGATAGGCAACTGATTGAAAGTAAAAATGCATTTTTTTAATACCTAAGACAAAGTAATCTGATTTTTTTGGTCCCTTATATTTTAGTTTTATAAATAAGTTTGTTCTGTGAAATGAATATGCAAAAGAAACTTATAAAATAAAAATATGAAAAGTTAAAATATATTCCAAAGGAAATAACAGATTCTCTTTGATTAACTTGCAGTTAAAAATAAAGCTGAGTGTCCACTTCAACAAGATGAAGTCCCTCACTTGAAATTCCATTATATAGGATGTGGTATTTGGTCTTGCACTGAGCTTAAAAGCTAATACATTGTTTTAATGTATAACTAATACCTTTCTCTGTCTCACAAATGGCATTGAGATTTGGTTACTAGTATATAACATATTCTATACATAACAATTATATATAATTTATCGACAATAACTAATAAAGAACACTGTCAAGTACACCATGGTTTAGGGTACACCGGAAGATTTTTTTTTTTTTAAGTTTCCATACAAAGACTTCACAACATTCAAAATAAAGATGTCAGCTCAACGTATTTTTAAAAAATAGAATCTCTAATCCACACTAAAATATAAAATGTATTCAAACATATTTTTAAGAATACGTGCTTCAATCTACCATCCTTGACAGTGCTCTTTGGTTGATTTCTTCAAGTAAAAGTTAGTTATAAATATAAACCACCTTTGCATTGAACAGTAACAACTTAAAATCTATTAAGAATGGTCACAATAGTAATTTCATAGTATTATGACCACTTAATCAAACTGTTTGACTTTAGTATCCTTACAAAAGCACAATTTTGAATGAAAATAGTCTTCCAACTATAATGCCTATTCTCAAAATTGGTTTCCTTTAAAATGCAAGTTTCACAGTTTCAGACTTTTTGAATTAATACTAATAATCCTTCAACCAAAACTGTATTTTCAAATTTCAATTCAGCATTGAAGGGGCATCTACATTTTAGCAACCAAACCTCAAACCACTTTATCCAATAATATAATACAACCAGTGTCTCTTAAATACGGAAACAGAGAATTTGAATACACCAAGATATGAACAATCACAGAAAACATTTCACCAAAAACTATCACTATCTGTATCTCAAAATTACTAAAACTATTTCCAAAGCTTCTTGATTACTTCTTTAACAGATATAAATTTCAACAAGTACAAATAACATTTACTCCATATGTGGCTCTCTCCTTAATCAAAATATCTAACAAATCAGAATCAACAGGTAATAGAAAATCTGGAGACATATTTGCTTCTAATACTGTTGTCCTTCCCAATACTGAGAAAATTCTGTATTTATTAAGAGCAGTGCAATGTCAGTTGGTTTTTCAATAACCCCCATTACAAGCAGGTACATTTTCAAAACACGAATTACCAAATAGGTTTCACAGTTAAATTTAAAAACAAAGTCATTTCATCATTTTTCATTTAAAACTCTTAACAAGAACCACAAATTTTCTAAGAAACGTAATTTATACAAATATATAGAGAATATATATTCCTAATTTAACAGTTACCATGACTTTACAACCTAAAAGAAAATCTTTTAGACTTCATGTTTTTAATCCTTACATCTGAATTAAATTTAGCAGTATAAAGATCAAAGGACCATTAAGAACATCAAAGAAATCAACTTTACTTACTGCTAAGGTCAGATACCTACCTTGTTTCTCATTGTAGATTATATTCTTACACAATAGGTCATTATGGCAAAGCACAACAGGTGAGCCCAGGTTGGAAAGAATCTCCTTCATCCAAGTCATTTCTTCCTGAAGAATCTGAGAGCTTGGGATATCACTTAAAAACCTTTTAGTTTAAAAAAAAAAAAAAGTTATATATTGCTTATATTGATGACTTTTTTCACGTTTAAAGACTAACATCTATTTTTAATGAATTCTTTCCATTCAATTACATAGACTCCTGAATTAAACCAAGCCAATTATTACAAAAGCTGGAATAAAGGAAAATCTTTACTTAATGAACTTAATACGAATAAAACAAACTAAGCAAGTTAAAATGCAGGGCAGTAAAGTAAAAAATCTGTTATTACAAAATTGGAGGAGAAAAGTAATATATATACTTAATAGATAACATTTAGTAAGCACTATTCTAAATGTTTTACATTTGTCTCCAAGACAAAAAAAGTTCAATAAAAAGAAGTATATTATTTAAAGCTACAAGACAGTTTATTAAAGAACTAAAACATCTATTTCAAGCTTTGAAGGGTGAATGCAGTACAAATCAGCTAAATTTACCTATCACAGTCAACAGACAACTACTATTGATAAACCTTATCAATTCTATGATAATCATAGACATTATCTGTGATAATCATATCATAGAATACTCCATGATCTATTATAGAAACTGTCTCAGAATAGTGAGCCTGGGAAGTATGGTAGGTAGAGTGGCAAACAGGACTGGAAATCACGGCTTTTTAATTCTTCGGTCTTCTGAACTCTTCATTACACCACATGTATATTCATTTGATAAAAGTAAAATGAAACAAAAATATGGTGCTACCACTCATTCCTCAATAGCACCATCTGGCTTTAAAAATTGCTGTTAATTTATTCTTTCTCTCCCTTTAGCACTGTTTTCTTCATTCTCTCTCAACAGTCTCTCAAATTGCAGCCTTACTTTTCCATTTTACAATATAATAAAGATTCTCTATCAGTGAACTTAACTTTAATGAATTTGCCTATTGAGGTGGTTGCTGCCTGTTATTATTCCACTACTGTATTCTTCTTTACATACAGCTACCAAAAATAACCCTTATATACTTTTTTCAAGATGGTGCAATGGTTCAAGAAATCTATTTGAAAGGTACAGAGTTGACTAGAAGTAACAGAACTGAAAGGATTGAACATGATAATTACAATCATATACAAACAAAAAAGAACAGAATGTGAACAGATTTTTTAATGTTTTAATTGTTTTTAAAGTTTTAGTTTTAGATTATCTATTAGGGCAGGGTGCTTTTTGCATGCTGTTCTACATATGTTGTATATACTAACTCAATTAACCCTCATAAAAACTCTAATGGGTAAATATACTATTCTTATTATTTCCATTTTAATTTTGCCTAAGATAAAACAGCAGAACTATTTTCTTTTTTAAAAGATTTTATTAATTTATTTGACAGAGATCACACGTAAGCAGAGAGGCAGGCAGAGACAGAGGGGGAAGCAGGCTCCCTGCTGAGCAGAGAGCCTGATGCAGGGCTTGATCCCAGGACCTGGAATCATGACCTGAGCCAAAGGCAGAGGCTTTATTAACCCACTGAGCCACGGAGGCGCCCCATCACAGCAGAAATATTCAGTGGCAGAATTACAGCTTCATCCTAGGCAGTCTGGTTCACAATCTTGTACTCTTAACCTACACAATACTATACTGATATATCTCAAAAAGTTGAGAAAACCATACATTCACTACTGTCACCTACTTCTTCATGATTTTTAAATTTTTCAATAAAATAGTTACTTCAAAAGAGAATTTTGTCATTTCCTGGGTATCTAGCACAACTGACACATTTGCAGATGTCTGCCTATCTCAGTTAAAAGGGTATACTATTCCTAACAAATTCAGAGTTTGATAAACTACCTACAAATAAAAACATATTCACTGAGTGAATCAAACTAAACTCTGAAATAATAACTCAACAGAGCAATGAATTATAAGAAGTAAAAAGAATTATGAATTGTAAGAAATAAGAAAAACTCTATAGGTCCTGCCTGTCTCTATTATTCTTAAAATGAAAAATTCCTGAATACAAGAGTTGGGAGTATGTTTTGGATATAAAGGAGAAAACAGAATTCCTAATTTTTGTACCAATAATAATCACACTATAAAAACATGTTCATATAATTTAGATTCTAAATGCTAATTTATAAATTTTTAATAAAAAATAATGAATTACCTTACTTGGAACCTGGGGAGTCAGATTTACAAAAGCTGAGTAGGACTCCAGTAATTGATTTTTCAACCTCATAATCTAGGACTTGAATAGTCTCAGTAAACTAAGACAACCTAAACTTTTTCACACTCTAATATTACTACACTGCCCCAAAGCAAATCTCTAGGTCTATTTAAAACAGCTTTGAAAAAAAAGAATTCTTATAAAAAGGGCTCCATGGCCAACTCATTCTATGCAAAAAGTACCATTCATAGCAATCACTGTATTTACTTCCAAATAAATGTTCTATATTTGTTTCTTGGCTGGTCACCTCTACCCACTCCCCACCTCTATCCCACGCTTTTGTAGGGTTTTGTTGTTGTTGTCCTGTTTTGTTTTTGAGTTGGCTGAGGTAGACAGTCATATTAACGCAGTGCCACCTGAGAGTCAAATGAAATCAGTGCAAACTTAATCAAATGCAAAGACAGCAACCTAACCAGATTATATATACAAAAACCTGTAAGCATTCTCGAAAACTTCATAGCAAAACAAGGTAAAACAATTTCAAATGTAATGGTAAATTTACCTTTTATTAAGATCTTCATCTGCAAATCCTGTGGGAATGAGAGAGAAATATTTTCCCATCTTTAGCCATAGATTAGATTTGGGAATCCAGCCATTGTGTGCATGGATAGCATGGATTTTAGCAAGCTGACGTGCTATTAGCCTGTTTTAAAACAAAGCAGCATAAAAAGAAAATGTTAAGCATCATAGAGTTCGTGTCTATTCATGAGTAAACTAACTTAGTGTGCATTCATTTTATAACATGATTGCATTTTTACCTAATATAGAGTCAAAATAATTTGTCAAGTCAACTCTCACAAAGGAAAGGCAAGGAAATGTTTAAAGCATTAGTAGGAAGAAACACCTACAATTAATTCAGTGAATAAATATTGTGTCCAAAAGAGGCTGAATGTCTGCAAGTAGGTGGTCTATTCTGATTACATAAACAATGGTTAGGACCAAACACAATTATAAATAATTTCAAAGCCCATATTAGACATTAATCTGAGATACATTTAAAGTTTGAGCCTCGTCAATGAGATTAAAGGACAAAGGGGACTAAAGTAAAAAGGTAACTGGGAAGAAAAATGGGTTACAGAAGTTCATTCTTATAACTGTGTTAAAGACAAATTTCCTGAACAAACATTAAGATTCTATGATGTCAGAATTAATCTTCTTTATTCAACAATAAAATAATTTGAAGCTGTATGTACATGTATCCATGCTATCTTTGTATCTGTAGAACCAGCAACAGCAAACATTAACATAAGAATAAGCACACAAAACAGAAATAAGGTGGATCACGAGGGGGGGAATAAAAGATCAATGATATCATAAGGTGAAATAATATTTGAATAATTGGGATCCAAGAAGAAGAAAGAGAGAGGGGGGCAGAAGGTATACTGCAGCAAATTATAGCAGAGAACTTCCCTAATTTGGGGAAGAAAACAGGCATCAAAATCCAGGAAGCCCAGGGAACCCC
Organism: Mustela nigripes; assembly: GCF_022355385.1. NCBI lineage: Eukaryota > Metazoa > Chordata > Mammalia > Carnivora > Mustelidae > Mustela > Mustela nigripes. Next base: position 71,241,253 of record NC_081562.1, read on the forward strand.
CTCAAAATCAATAAAAATAAGTCAACACCCCAACATCTAATAGGAAATCTTAACAAATCTCAAAGTAAAGAGAAAATCCTGAAAGCACATTGGGACAAGAGGTCTGTAACCTACAAGGGTAGAAACATTAGATTGTCAGCAGACCTCTGCACAGGGACCTGACAAGCCAGAAAGAATTGGCATGATATATTCAGGGTACTAAATGAGAAAAATATGCTAAGAATACTTTCTTCAGTTAGGCTGTCACTGAAAATAGAAGGAGGGATAAAAAGCTTCCAGGACAAAACAGAAACTAAAAGAATTTGCAATCACCAAACCAGCTCTACAGGAAATATTGAAAGGGATCCTTCTAAGCAGAGAGAAAGCCCAAAAGTAACATAGACCAGAAAAGAACAGACAATATACAGTAACAGTCACCTTATAGGCAATACAATGGCATTAAATTCGTATCTTTCAATAGTTACCCTGAATGTAAATGGACTAAATGCCACAATCAAGACACAGGGTGTCAGGTCGGTTAAAAAAAAAACCAAGACCCACTGATATGCTGTCTGCAAGACACTAATTTTAGATGCAAAGACAGCTCCAGATTTAAAGTGAGGTGTTGAAAAAATATTTATCATGCTAACAGACATCCAAAGAAAGCTGGGGTGGCAATCCTCATATCAAATTAGATTTTAAACCAAAGACTGTAAGAGACGAGGAAGGACACTGTGTCATACTTAATGGGTCTATCCATTAAAAAGATCTAAAAATTATAAATATTTATGCCCCTAACATGGGAGCAGCCAATTATATAAGCCAATTAATAAAAAATCAAAGAAACATATGAACAATAATACAATAATAGAAGGGGACTTCAACACCTAACCCTCATTGAAATGGACAGATCATTTAAGCAAAAGATCAGCAAGGAAATAAGGGCTTTACATGACACACTGGCCCAGACAGACATCACAAATATATTTAGAACATTCCATTCCCAAGCAACAGAATACACATTCTTCTCTAGTGCAAATGGAACCTTCTCCAGAACAGATTACAACCTGGGTCATAAATCAGGTCTCAACCGGTACCAAAAGACTAGGTCCCTGCATATTTTCAGACCACAATGCTTTGAAACTGGAACTAAATCACAAGAGAAAAGTTGGAAAGAACTCAAATGCATGGACGCTAAGAGCATCCTACTAAAGAATGAATGGGTCAACCATAAAATTAAAGAAAGAACAATTTTAAAAATTCATGGAAACAAATGAAAATAAGAACACAACTGTTCAAACTCTTTTGGTTTCAGCAAATGCAATCCTAAGAGGAAAATACAGAGCAATACAAGTCTTTCTCAAGAAACAAGAAAGGTCTCAAACACAGAACCTAACCCTACACCTAAAGGAACTGAAGAATAGCAATTAAAGCCTAAACCCAGCAGTTAAGAGAAATAATAAAGATCAGAGCAGAAGTCAATGAACCAGAAACCAAAACAACAGTAGGACATCAATGAAACTAGGAGGAGGTTCTTTGAAAGAATTAGTGAGACTGATAGACCCCTGGCCAGGCTTATCAGAAAGAAAAAAGGAAGGACCCAAAGTAATAAAATCATGAATGAAAGAAGAGCGATCACAACCAACACCAAAGAAATACAAACAATTACAAAAACATATTATGAGCAACTATACACCAGCAAATTAGACAATCTGGAAGAAATGGATGCATTCCTAGAGACATATAAAACTACCAAAACTGAACCAGGAAGAAAAAGAAAACCTAAACAGACCCATAACCAGCAAAGAAATTGAAGCAGTAATCAAAAATCTCCCACAAACAAGAGCCCAGGGCCAGATGGCTCCCCAGGGGAATTCTACCAAACATTTAAAGAAATAATACCTATTTTTCTGAAACTGTTCCAAAAAATAGAAATGGAAGGAACACTTCCAAACTCATTTTATGAAGCCAGCATTACCTTGATCCCAAAACCAAAGGCCCCACCAAAAAGGAGAATTACAGACCAATTACAGAGAATTACAAAATTACAGACCAATTACAGACCCATGCTAATGAACATGGATGCAAAAATTCTCACCAAAATACCAGCCAAAAGGATCCAACAGTACATTAAAAGGAATATTCACCAGAGCGAATGGGATTTATTCCTGGTCTGCAAGATTGGTTCAATATCCACAAATCAATCAGTGTGATACACTACATTAATAAAAGAAAGGACAAGAAAGTGCAGAAAAAGCACTTGACAAAGTATAGCATCCTTTCTTGATTAAAACTCTTCACACTCTAAGGATAGAGAGTATACACCTCAATATCAAAAAAAAAAAAAGGCATCTAAGAAAAACCCACAGCAAATATTATTCTCAATAGAGAAAAACTGAGAGATATTCCCCTAAGTTCAGGAACATGGCAGAGATGACTACTATCACCAATGCTATTCAACATTGTACTAGAAGTGCTAGCCTTAGCAATCAGACAAAAAAAATAAAAATAAAAGGCACACAAATCAGCAAAGTAGTCATCACACTCTCACTCTTTGCAGATGATATGATACTTTATGTAGAAAACCCAAAAGACTCCACCCCAAAACTGCTAGAACTTATACAGGAATTCAGTAAAGAGGCAGGATATAAAATCAATGCATAGAAGTCAGGCTCTCTGCTCAGCAGGAAGCCTGCTTCCCCCTCTCTCTCTGCCTGCCTCTCTGCCTACTTGTGGTCTCTGTCTGTCAAATAAATAAATAAAACCTTTAGAAATCAGTTGCATGGGGCACCTGGGTGGCTCAGTGGGTTAAAGCCTCTGCCTTCGGCTCAGGTCATGGTCTCAGGGTCCTGGGATCAAGCCCCACATGAGGCTCTCTGCTCAGCGGGGAGCCTGCTTCCTCCTCTCTCTCTCTCTCTCTGCCTGCCTCTCTGACTACTTTTGATCTGTCAAATAAATAAATATCTTAAAAAAAAAAAAAAGAGAGAAATCAGTTGCATTTCTATAAATCAACAAAAAGACAGAAGAAAAAGAAATAAGGAGTCAATACCATTTACAATTGCACCCAAAACCATAAGATACCTAGGAATAAATCTAAACAAAAAGGCAAAGGATCTGTACACAGAAAACTACAGTGTACTCATGAAAGAAACCAAGGAACACACAGAGAAATGGAAAAATGTTCCATGCTCATGGACTAGAAGAACAAATATTGTGAAAATGTCTACGCTACCTGGAGCAATCTACATATTCAACACAATCCCTATCAAAATACCATCTTTTTTTTTCCCCCCTACAGAAATGGAACAAATAATCCTAAAATTTGCATGGAACCAGAATAGACCCTGAATAGCTAGAGGAATGTTGAAAAAGAAAACCAAAGTTGGTGGCATCACAATTTGGAACTTCAAGCTTTATTACAAAGCTATAATCAACAAGACAGCATGGTACTGGCCCAAAAACAGACACATAAATCAATGGAACAGAACAGAGAACTCAGAAATGAACTCTCAACTCTATGATCAACTACTGCTCGACAAGCAGGAAAGAATGTCTAACAGAAAAAAGATAGTCTCTTCCACAAATGGTGTCAGGAAAACTGGACAGCCACATGTAGAAGAATGAAACTGAACCATTTCCTTATACCACACACAAAAATAGATTCAAAATGGATGAAAGACCTCAATGTGAGAAAGGAATCCATCAAAATCCTTGAGGAGAACACAAGCAGCAACCTCTTTAACCTCGGCCGCAGCAACTTTTTCCTAGGAACACTACCAAATGCAAGGGAAGCAAGTGCAAAAATGAACTATTGGGACTTCATCAAGATGTAAAGCTTTTGCACAGCAAAGGAAATAGTCAACAAAACAAAACAACAAGTGACAGAATAGGAGAAGGTATTTGCAAATGACACATCAAATAAATGGCCAGTATCCAAAATCCATAAAGAATTTATCAAACTCAACACCCGAAGAACAAATAATCCAATCAAGAAATAGGCAGAAGACATGAACACACATTTCTGTAAAGAAGACATCCAAATGGCCAACAGACACATGAAAAAGTGCTCAACTCGGCATCAGGGAAACACAAATCAAAACCACAATGACGTACCACCTCACACCAGTCAGAATGACTAAAATTAACAAGTCAGGAAACAGACAGGTGTTGGCAAGGATGCAAAGAAAGGGAAACCCTCCTACACTGTTGGTGGGAATGCAAGCTGGCACAGCCACTCTGGACACCATATGGAGGTTCCACAAAAAGATAAAAACAGAGCTACCCTAACAACAGAGCAATTGCACTACTGGGTATTTACCCTAAAGATATAAATGTAGTGACCCAAAGAAGCACATGCATCCCAATGTTTATATACCAGCAATGTCTAGAACAGCCGAACTGTGGGAAAAAGCCCATATGCCCATCAACAGATCAATGGGTAAAGAAGATGTGACATATATATACAATGGACTACTTCTCAGCCATCCAAATAAATAAATAAATAAATAAATAAACCTTGCCATTTGCAACAATGTAAATGGAACTGTAGGGTATTGTGCTAAGCGAAAAACCAATCAGAGAAAGACCTCACTCATGTATAACTTAAAAGGAGCATAAGAAAAGAGAGGAAAAGATGAAAACAAAAGAAATCAAAGAGTGAGACAAACCATAAGAGATTCTTTTTTTTTTTTTAAGATTTTATTTATTCATTTGACAGAGAACACAAGTAGGCAGAGAGGCAGGCAGAGAGAGAGAGAAGCAGGCTCTGCACTGAGCAGAGCCCAATGCGGGGCTCGATCCCAGGACCCTGAGATCATGACCTGGGCCGAAGGCAGAGGCTTTAACCCGCTGAGCCACCCAGGCGCCCCCATAAGAGATTCTTAATCATAGGAAACAAACTGAAGGTTGCTGGGGAGGAGGGGGGAGAGGGGGATTGGATCACTGGGTGATGGGCATTAAGGAGGGCACATGATGTAAAGAACACTTGGTACTACTTATGAGTGATGTATCACTGACCTCTACCTCAGAAACCAGTAACACATTATATGTTAGTTAACTGAATCTAAATTTTAAAAAACTTGCCCCCCTAAAAAAATAATAAATAAGGCTTCACTGCACTAACATCCAAGGCAAATGCTACTTTAAAATCCCATCAAAGCAAAATCCCATCAGTAAAGTAAAACATTTAAAAATTTCAACACTTCAGAGAATTTTCTTAAATATCCAGTAATACTAACTGTCCCCACTCTTGGAGGCTTTTAAAAAATTAAGAGCAAGAGGCACCTTGGTGACTCAGTTGGTTAAGCAGCTGCCTTCGGCTCAGGTCATGATCCCAGGATTCTGGGATCAAGCCCCATGCTGGACTCCCTGCTCCCCACACATCCCCTGTGTTACCTCTCTTCCCCAGATAATAAAATCTTTAAAAAAAATTAAGAGCATTATAACCATAAAAGGAATTTTTTAATTGAAAAATAATCCCTAATCCTACCACTCCAATAGTTTACTTCATTTTTAAATACACCCTTTGGATTTTCACATAAGCCAATTATTGTGATTATAGCCACAGTTCAGCAATTAAGCTGGTTTCTTCCATATTAATCCCACATCAGCCATTCTGCGTACTTTAGACAATAATCAAAATTACCATTTCAACAAGTAGCATAGTATTTGTGCTGATATGCCTTGGTTATATCTGAATATGAGCACTGTCATGACATAAACATATAACTTCTATGAATTATTATATATTGCCCTATTAATTTCTAAGAGAACATTACCAGTATTACTTGTAACTCACAATGTACCAGTTACACTACAATACAATCCAGCACTGGAAGTCAGTGTTTTCTACTTCTGCTTTTTGATAAATGTGCAATAATTAATTTTAAACTGCATTTTGTCCCATTATATCTGTTGCTGGGTGGTTTTTAATTAAACTGCAGGCAGGATTCCTAGCAAAAGGTTTCCAAAAAAAAAAAAAAAAAAAAAAGTTTCAAAGAAATACCAGAGGAGAAAATTCCTAAACTGTGAATTTTGAAAATTTTTCTGAATATCTCTGTGGAGCTTGATTACCACAGAAAGTTCAAATAAAACAAGTCATGATAAATTTCCTTAAGCTGAATTACTCGCTAATCGTTAACCTGGTGGTCTTTATCATAGCATTCCCTCACTGCCTCTTCCATATGCTCTGCCTCTTCCTTTAAACTCCAGTTCAAATGTGATCTCAGTGGAACACTGCCTAAATTCCCACAGTTATTTTTTTTTGAAAACCTTTTCTGTTCTTCTGTGTATACTATTTGCTTACTTTTTTCCAAAGATTATTGTCTGTCACACACTGCAAATTACTTGGAAGGAGGGCAGGGACTACCTGAATTCTTTTTCTTTCCCTAGACTAAACATAAATACATGTCAGATTTTTAATAGTCAAAGCAGATACTCTAGAATAATCTAACACAGGCAAGTAGCTATGTCTAAATAAACCATAGCAAGAGAGCACTGTGGACTTTGATCTAAGGCTCAATCAACATTTACTGTTGGCTGTGTATCAGTTCATGTAATAACAATGGCTCAAAATGTGATACCTAACTAATCCAAAATTAGTAATAAGCCCTATAAATTGATAAATGAAAGATCCTTTTTATCATAAATATATGAAATTCATTTTTTAAATATTTAAAAAATTTTAAAGATTTTATTTATTTATTTGACAGACAGAGATCACAGTAGGCAGAGAGGCAGGCAGAGAGGGCAGGGTGGGGGGAAGCAGCTCCCTGCTGAACAGAAAGCACTATGCAGGGCTCCATCCCAGGACCCTGGGAGCATGACCTGAGCCGAAAGCAGAGGCTTTAACCCACTGAGCCGCCCTGGCACCCCAAAATTCATTTTTTAAAGGAGAAAAGCTAAATATATAAAGCACATTATCCTATTATTTACATCCCTAACCTCTTCTTGGAGCTCTAGAATTACCATTCATTCAATTGCTTACTTGATATTTCTTTAAAAAATACTTCACTGTACATACTCAAAAATAATAAAACATTCCTTTAGAAATCATTTATAATTTACCTATTTTATTAATATGCCCTTCCATCAATTAGTTCCTTCTGTATTTTGTTTTACAGTAATTAGCAAAACTGTATGAACATTTAACTATCCCATGGGAATATATTACCTGAAATAAATTTAATTGCAAAATAAATAGCCAGTATTAACTACTCAGTGTCAACTAACTATATCCTTACTGTCATCTTTTTTTCCTTCCTTTCTCAAACTCTATTCTGCTTTTTTTCCAAAATTGTGAGTCAACTCAGTGCATCATTCATTTCAAGTCAATTATAAGAGAACTTAATTAGTATTGCTATTTGGTCTCAGCATTTTTTTTTAATGAAAGGTGTATATGCCTGTATTAGTATCATATACTCTAAACAAGTAGATCTAACAAAGTATAGGAAAAGGCTACTTGTAGTAGACTTTTTAAAGCAGTTTAGGCTCACAGCAAAATTGAGGGGAAGATTCAGAGTTTTCCCAAATTCCCCCTATCCAACACTAGCATCACCTCCTCCATTATCAACACCAGAGTAGTGCATTTGTTGCAACTGAAGCACACACACTGACACCCAAAGTTCATAGTTTACATCAGGGTACACACTTAGCGGTATACATTCTATGGGTCTGAACAAATTTATGACAGGTATCCACTATAAAGTATCATACAGACATTTTCACTGCCCTAAAAATCCTGTTTCACCTATTCTCCTATTCACCTCCTTCCCCACTAACCCTTAGCAATTACTGATCTTTTTAGTGTCTCCACAGTTTTATCTTTTTCGGAATATCATATAATTTAATGCAAACAAGTTTAAGACATGGTATCAAATACCTAAGTGAGCCTTACCTAAATTTCACTGTTCTTGATCAAATACTGTTAATTATTCGGGCATCTGGGTGGCTCAGTCAGTTAAGCACCCAACTCTTGAGGTTATGATCTCAGGGTTGAGATGGGAGTCCTGTGTGGGGCTCCACGCTCAGCAGCAAGTCTGCTTGAGATTCTGTCTTTCCGGCTCCCTCTCCACTGTCCCTTCCCCATCTCGCGCTCTCTCTCCCCCTAAAATAAACCTTTAAAAATTTTTTCAAAAAATACTATAATTATTCTTTGTACTTAAGATTATTTAAAATCAATTATGCAAAGCTTTCCTTTTAAAACAGAAATTCTATAGTAAGCTTAATAACAATTATTTAATTATATAAAATAATCAGAAGTCAATAAATGGGAGAAAGTCTGCATTTATTTTCTTCTTGAGTCTTTTCACTTCAATCCTACAAATTTTCATAATGTGTTTTTTTTTATGTGATTAACAAAGGCCTTACTATTTTCCTTTATATTTTATGAGCTTTTCTCAAGTAAAAAGATACTCATTAGTATCTTTAGGATATACTTTTCCTAGCCATGTGACCTTCAGCAAATTACTTAAAATCTTTGTACCTTATTTTTCTCATCTATTAAAAATAGGATCTTAATATTACCTATACCCTGGGATTATTGTGAGTTGAATTTATTAATACACAACAGGTAAGTTTTGGAGCACCTGGCTGGCTCAGTTGTGTAGCATGCAACTCTTGATATCAGGGTTATGAGTTCAAGCCCCACACTGAGCACAGTTTACTTAATAAGAAAATATTAAAAAACATATATAGAAGGGGCGCCTGGGTGGCTCAGTGGGTTAAGCCTCTGCCTTCGGGTCAGGTCAGGATCTCAGGGTCCTGGGATCGAGCCCCGAATCAGGGTCTCTGCTCAGCGGGGAGCCTGCTTCCCCCCACCCCGTCTCTCTGCCTGCCTCTCTGCCTACTTGTGGTCTCTCTCTCTGTCAAATAAATAAATAAAATCTTTAAAAATATATATATATATAGAAATGCCTGGGTGGCTCAGTCGGTTGAGTGTCTGACTCTTGGTTTTGGTTCAGGTCACGATCTCAGGATTGTGAGATGGAGCTCTGCTTCAGGCTCCATGCTCAGTAGGGAATCTACTCCGGATTCTCTCTCCCTCTCCCTTTGCCCCTCCCCTCCAATTTCTCTCTCTAAAATAAATCTTTAAAAACAAATACACACATACACACACACAAAGGGGTATTTAGAAGAGTGTCCAGTTCATATTTAGTGCTGAATAAATATTAGCCTCCATCACTTTAATATATTATTTCTCTAATAAGAATTGTAAACATACCTATTACTACTTTTTTAGTATCAATTAAAAATAAAATCTTGACTTTTTCAATTTTTTAATAAACGTATGCACCTTTTTTTTTTTTTAAAAGATTTTACTTATTTATTTGAGAGAGGTGGGGTGGGGGGAACATGCGTGCGCGAGCATAAGCCAGGGAGAAAGGCAGCCGGATAGGGAGAAGCAGACTTCCCGCTGAGCAGGAAGCTCAATGCCAGACTTGATCCCAGGACCCTGGGATCATGACCTGAGCTGGAGGCAACCACATAACTAACTGAGCCACCCAGGAACCCCAGCTTTCTTTTCTTAAGATTTATTTATTTGAGAGACAGCAAGCACATGAGTTCAGGGGAGGAGCAGACGGAGAAAGTCTTCAAGCAGACTCCCCGGAGTGTGAAGCCCAATGCAGGGCTAGATCCCATGACTTAATTAGATTATTACCTTAGCTGAAACCAAAAGTCAGACGCTTAACCAACTGAGCAATCCAGGTGCTCCTAAAATCTTGACTTTTTAACATAAAATGGTTTCTCAGAAGAAGTTAAAATAAAAACCAAATCAAGGGACAACTCATGGGTAGTAATTACCCAAAATCATTTAGTTAAGAAAGATTCCGAAATCTCATCTATGTTCAGAGGTAAAGAGCTTCAAGACTGGTTAGTTTTGTCTGTCACAAACAAGAAGGGGGGTTTAGTGATGGCAATAATTACTTGCTATGTCACACCTATATGCTGCTAAGGTTCACCTTAAGGAATACTACAGAATATGTTATAATAAACAGTACATAATAGCAAAAAAGTCTATGAATTTTAAAGTTCAGAAAATATGCTTCTACAAGCACAATAAAGGATGCCCAGGTGGCTCAGTGGGGTTTAAACGTCTGCCTTTGGCTCATGTCATGATCCCAGGGTCCTGGGATGGAGCCCCATATCAGACTTCCTGCTCAGTGGAGTCTGCTTCTCCCTCTCTCCATGCTTGTGCTTGCACACACACTCTCCCTCACTCAAACAAATAAAATCTTTAAATAAATAATAAAAGCATAATAAAGTCAACTGATTAGTAATATCCTAGTAATATCTATAATTTGCCTAAGTACTTTAATACCTTAATGTCCAAGTTATTGTAAGATCTGCCTAAGTCAAATAAAATGTGAAAAGTCTTTAGGAAAAAAAAATTATAATAATTATAAAAGCTAACATTTACATAGTGTTTAACATATGCCAGGCCTTGTTCTAAACTTTTTACATATATTAACAACGTTAATCCTTACAACAGCCCTAGAAGTAGGTACTATTATTATTCTCATTTTTTAGATAAGGAAACTGAGGCACAAAATATTTAAGGGCTATACCCAAATTCACATAGCCTATAAATCTGAAGCAGTCTGGTTCCACTGTGTGTCCTTTGTGATGAAGATATAATGCCATATATAGAATTTCACAAGGCTTTAGATTCCATAACATTCCACAATCACTCAAAGAGAAAAAACCTGCCAGTTTCCATCATGAGACTACAGAGTAAACAGAAGGGAGAAATCTGAATGCGAAACTCTGACCAACAAATAGTAACACTGGATAGTTCATTCAACTGAAAGCTGAAATTCGGTGTGTTAAAGACAGTTTAGGAATATCAACGTCAAATCCATGGAAGTATGGGTTTTACAAAGGCAGTTAAGACTGCTACACCAGTAAAGGTGGTATCACCCTTAAGCAACTTTCTTCTTACATCTTTTGGACACTGACTCTTAAAAACTAGTATTCTTCTTCCTGCTTTAGTTACCAAGAAGCTAATATGGCCCTTCTCTAACAACCTTATGGAATATACTTCTTGTATCTGAATCTAACTCCAGCTTTTCCTTTGGCCTAATTTCACCTAATCTCTTTTAATCCTGTTATATATATGTATCTCAAACTCTGACCAACAAATAGTAACACTGGATAGTTCAAACATCTGCCTACCACTAAGGTCATGATCCCAGGGTCCTGGGATTGAACCCCATGTGGGGCTCCCTGCTCAGCTGAGGAGTCTGCTGCTCCCTCCCCCTCTGTCTCTGCTCATGTGCTCGCTCTCTCTCTCCCTGTCATTCTCTCTGTCTCAAATATGTAAAATATTTTTTTTTAAAAAGGCTTAAGATTTATAAATGTATCTGATATACACAAAACTGAAGACCACAAAAAATTGTGACACAAAAGAAAAAATAACTATCTATTAATCGGAGTTCTTCAATACATTCTAAACTACACTCACATAAGGGAAGAGACTCTTATCTCATCAAAAACTGGGGTTTGGGGGCACCTGGGTGGCTCAGTGGGTTAAAGCCTCTGCCTTTGGCTCAAGTCATGATCCCAGGGTCCTGGGATTGAGGCCCGCATTGGGCTCTCTGCTCATTGGGGAGCCTGCTTCCTCCCCTCTCTCTCTGCCTGCCTCTGCCTACTTGTGATGGGTCTGTCAAATAAATAAAATCTTAAAAAAAAAAAAATAGGTAAATACTGGGCCATTTCATTTTCATCAGTTAATGAAGCAACTCTTAAAATATGGTCCAGGCTCTCTCTAATAAATAAACATATTTAAAAAAAAGAAGAAAGAAAGAAAGAAAAGAGAAGCGGGGGGGTCTGGGGCCTTGGTGGCTTAGTCCTTAAGCAACTGCCTTCGGCTCAGGTCCTGATCCCAGGGCCCCGGGATGGACCCCTCCATCAGGCTCCCTGCTCTGTGGGGAGTCTGCTTCTCTCTCCCTAACCCTCTGCCCCTCCCCCTGCTCATGCTCACACTTGCTCTCTTTCTCAAGTAAATAAATAAAATTTAAAAAGTATATATGAGCCAGGAACCCAAGAGATTCACTTTGTTTAACTCAAAACCTTCAGGTTTATGAAGTTAAAACTACTTTCTTAAGATATTATTTACCTTTTTCACTCTAATTCTCTCATGAGTAAATGCTGTAGTTTTCAAGAAGCTACATGAAGTGGTGTAATAACGTTATCACCCTGACAGCTAACAATGTGTGCTTGTACTTCTCTTGTAACTCAAAAAAAGTTGTTTTCATTTCTAACATGGTAAATACTGATAGATAAAACTCACAGAAACTCTTTCGGTCTTCAATAACCTTTAAGAGTTATAAAGGGATCTTAAGAAAAAAATATTTAAGAATTTTTGCAGTTTTCAAATTAAGCTCATACACTAATTTTTAAGAGCAGAAAAAGAACTGTAAAAGACAATTTTGAACAAATGATCTAGCATATTCAAGAAATTATTCTTATAGGAAATATAATGTACTGAATTAAAGTTTAATAAAAAGACATAACACACTAAATTAAATAACAAGTTTAAAAAATAACAGTGTTAAGAGAATTTAAAGAATCTTAGTAAGCAGAAACTGAAAATACGAGCAACTGGCTTACAAAAGTTAGCAATAAGAAATGTGTAATTCTTTAGTCTAAGTACTACTTTAAAAAATTAAGGGGACCACTTCACAGCAGTCAGAATGGCTAAAATTAACAAGTCATGGAAACAACAATTGTTGGAAAGGATGTGGAGAGACTGGTACTTTCTCACAGTGCTGGTGGAAATGCAAACTGGTGCAGCTACTCTGGAAAACAATGTAAGATACTTCAAAAAGGTAAAAATAGAGCTACCCTATGACCCAGAAATTGCACTACTGGGTATTTACCCCACAGGTAAAATGTAGGTGATCTGAGGAGGAATCTGCACCCCAATGTTTATAGTAGCAATGTCCACAATAGCCAAACTTTGGAAAGAGCCCCAATGTCCATCGACAGATGAAAGGATAAAGAAGATGTGGTACACACACACACACACACACACACACACACACACACACACAGGAATATTACTCAGCCATTAAAAAAGCAGAGGGGGCGCCCAGGTGGCTCAGTCGGTTAAGCTACTGCTTTTCGCGAGGGTCATGATCCCGGGTTCCTGGGATCAAGCCCCACATCAGGATCCTTGCTCAGTGGAAGCCTGCTTCTCCCTCCCTCTCTCTGCCTGCTGCTCCCCCTATTGTGCGCTCACACATGTGCGTGCTCTCTGTCAAATAAATAATTAAATAATTTTTTAAAAAATGAAATCTTGCCATCTGCAAAGACATGGATGGAACTAGAGGATATTAGGCTAAGCAGAATAAGTCAATCAGAACAAAATAATTTTATGATCTCACTCATTTGTGGAATTAAGAAACAAAGAGAGGAACATAGGGGAAGGGAGCAAAAAATAAAACAAGATGAAACCAAAGAGGGAGACAAACCATAAGAGACATCTTAATTACAGGAAACAAACTGAGGGTGGCTGGAGAGGAGGGAGTAGGAAACAGGGTTACTGGGTGATAGGCATTAAGGAAGGCATTACAATGTAATGAGCACTGGGTGTTATATACAACTGATGAATCACTGAACTCTACCTCTGAAATTAATAATATACCATATGTTAATTAATGGAATTAAAATTTTAAAAAACAAAATAAAGTAAAATAAATAACTGATTAAGGGGAAGCCTTGACACTCTGCAGACTAATCCAAAACCACATCTCACAGTCTTTTTTTTTTTTTTGCAATCAACGATGAACAGTAAACAGGATTTTTTTCTTCAACAAAAATAAACAGAACCCTAACTAAACAAAGTTTCTAAGATAACCAAATAGTTGCTTAAAGAAAGAAAAGGCAGTTTTAAAAAATAATTTCTTTAGCATACTTAACACACATACTTAAGAAAAAGAAAAATTATTTAGAAAAAGAAATGTACCTGAAAATGGCAGGGTTGCAGACATGCTTTGGATCCAATGCTTCTCCCTGTATAAATTCATAGCATAGTCCATTATTGAAGGTACAGTAGAGTTGTGGTGCACAGCCATGAGCCTGCAACACTCGGAAACTCTTCACTTCCTCATCTCGATCAACTAACAACTCAGTCTTATTGCCATAAATTCGCACCAGGACTACATCCTCCATTGTATTACTCACATAACAGCCAATAAGTTTATTTGTGATTCCATCTGTGAAAAGCTGCCAAAAAAAAAAAGAAAGAAAGAAAGAAAAGGAAAGAAAAAATGAGGGAAAAAGCAATTATTTAATGAATGAAACAGCAGATAAGTTAAAATAATTAATTACTAATTTAAAGTATCTACTTTTTAACATAAAAAACTTTTAAATACAATTTTATCTAACATGTCTATAATTTTAATTCTAGATATAAAGATAAAGGAATGCTGTAATTCCTATAACATTATATCTTTCTTGATCCAAAATTGTTAATTATTCAATCTCCAGTGCTTCCACACAATGTTTTGATACCTACTATATCTCCAAGTATGCTTGTACTGCAATCATTGCAAATGTGTACATATACACACACACACAATTTCTCCTATGTCTAATAAATTCGAAAGTCTCTGAAGACAGAGACACTGCTCTCCTCCAGCATGGCATATAACATATAAAAGATATTTAATAATGTTTACAAGTGTAATATACAAATATAAATCTACCATAAGTTACATATTGTGGTAAATCTCCAACTTCTAAAATTTAATTTTAAATGTTAATTTTAAGAGTTACTTAATACAACATGCATTAGAAATTGTTTTTAAGCATTCAGGTTCTAATTCAAACTTGAATGCTATGGCTAAAAATGCGCAACCCTAATTAGAGGAAGTGAGAGGTTAAGTAGAGATTTCTACATTATTTTCTAAAAGGGACTTTTGGGACTTTTCAAGAGCTAAAGTCAAAAATTTCAAGTTCTTTTTTTTATCTGAGCACAAATGGTACCTTTAAAAAGCAAACAGATGATCAGCAGTATTAGTTCAAATCCACTAAAAAATTGAAACTTTCATTTTCCTCTGATACTAAAATTAATTTTTCTATTTGCTCAATTATAATCTAAAGCTTTTGGAGGCTCTCGGGTAGAATGAAGGGACAAGAGATAAAAGTGTAACCAAGAGTTAACAACATTTTTTTCCCAAGAAAACTGGCAAAAAGCAAAAGGAAAAAGGGCCAAATGAATACATATTTACCTAATGCCTGAGAAAGAATATAAATGTTTCTCTTTCAAAAAGACTATTGTAATGATAAATGACACCGGAAAGGGCTTTACATCTTCAGATGAAAATTTTAAAGGTATTTCTTAAGGTAATACTAGTTATTAGTTTTTATATAAATTTTTTTATTGTATACAAGACTTGACTATTATCCTTACCCAATGTAGGTTAATTGTATGAGCTAATGCAAAGAGACTTATTTTAAATATTTACTTTTTCGGGTATGCAGAGAGATACAAGTATCCCTTTCAACCTAGATTTCACAAAAATAGTATATAGCATTGACAAGAAGCATATTCACTTAAATTAAATGTTAATCAATTTATTAAAAACTGTGTTGAAAAGCATGTTGTTTATTACAAAGCTGTATCAATTTACACAAGTTATTCTGTAACTTTTTCAGATGTCATGTACAGATAAAATATTTCAATTTACTGTAACAAAGATTGAGAAACTAATCCTAATATTCTCTATTGTACAACAGTCACATACTTCCAGTGAAATGACAGTCACAATAAATTCTTTAGAGTAAAAAACAAATACATGAACACTAAAACTTCGCATCTATAAAAATATTTTATGTATAAATAAGAGATAAAAACTCCTGCAAAGATATTCAACAAAACTTTAGGAAAATTAAATCTTGTTTTTTTTTTTGTTTTCTTGTTTCTCTAATTTAAACTTTTTTTTTTTGGCTTATGTATGTTTTCTCACTTTCTTTTTCCTGCAACAAAGCCCAAAAGGGAGGAACTGACCAGGCCTACACAGTATGGCCTTGTGGTTCTGCTGAACATAAATAATTTTACACAACACCAACATCAGATGAGGCCACTCTGACCACAATGGACCAAGACAAAAACAAAGCCACTTTGTAATCATGTCTGAACACAGACAAAATTTAAAAATTTTTCAAGACACAAAAATGACTAAATATCCCCCTATTGGGGTTAATATGAATGACTGCTGTTCCTTTTCCAGCCACAGCTTTGGCCCTGCTTCATTCCTTCAGTTTTCTAGGTAAGATTAAGATATCGGTCACAGACTCGGCCCACTTCCTGACAGCTCCCAATCCAGAGGAAAGCCTGCTTCCTTGAACATTCTCCCAAATCAGCAAACCCAAATTCTACATTAAGTCCCTTCTAACACCTACTTACTAAGAGCCCTACCATTCTGAGTGATACACATTCTCTCTTAAACCCAACTTGTTCACCTATCAGTGTGTTCCTGATGGTCCGTCACTGGCTTTAGAGATGTATGGATAAATGATTTTTGCCCTTGGATGGTTCCCACCTCATATATACACCTATAAGAAATTCAGTGTGCTGAACCTTCTGAAACATACAACAAAATACACTCGGTACTTATTAGATACATACAGTGTACTAGATATATACTAAAAATATAAAGTTTAGGGGAGCCTGGGTGACTGAGTCGATTAAGCATCTGCCTTTAGCTCAGGTCATGATCTCAGGGTCCTGGGATAGAGCCCCAAGTTGGGTTCTCTGCTCAGTGGAGCATCTGCTACTCCTGCTGTCCTCCCCCACTTTCCCCTGCTCGTGCTCTCTCTCTCTCAAATAAATAAAATCTTAAGGAAAAAAAATGTAAAATTTCATCTCAATGGAGGTGGGACAAAACTAACACAAATTTCACAGAGCTCCTTTTCTCAAGGATTATCCTATACTGTTTATCATGTATTTAGGATAGTACTAGCTCAGAGGAGGAGCTACAAAGCAAGACAGGAGTCTGAATTCTAGCTGTGTTATCTATAAGCTGAGTAACCCTGGGCAAGTCACTTACCCCCTATGTGCTTCATTCTTACATATAATATTAACATACTGGAATCTATTTCACAGCATTATTTGGATTAATGAATTAATTAATATACATAAAAGCATTTAGAGCAGTGACTGGCACACACTAAGATCTTAACATGTATGTAGAGAACTACATTTTTCACATTTTAACAAAAAACAGCAAAATAATTCACAATAAAAGAATGAATTAAGATAAAACCTATGTTACAGATTTATAGATTAGCCCTAGGCTCTTAAGCTACACTGGTCCCACATAGCATACCTTAAAAGCAAGACCCAAGAGTCTCAAACTATTCCCAAATAACTGCAAAAACTATTCAGTGCCTAAGAAGGTAAAAATTCACAATGTCTGACATTCAATTAAAGATTACCAGGCATATAAAAAAGGAAGAAAAATATAATCCATAATGAGGGGGAAAATCAATTAACTGAAACCAACCAGAACTGATGTTAGGATCAGCAGATGCTACGATCAGCAGACATTAAAACAAGTATGCTCTGCATTCTATAACAAAAACTTATGCAGAAACACTGAATATAAAAAGACAAAAGTCAAGCTTCTCAAGAAGTCTAAGGAGAAAAATACACTAGATGTATTTATTTTTTTTTTCACTAGATGTATTTAACAGTAAGTTAGATACTGCCCCCCAAAAAAGCAAACTTGGAAAGAGAGCAATAGAAACTATCCAAAACAAAACACAGGCGGAAAATTAGCTAAATGAGAGAATAAGTGAGCATGAGTGAATAAGCAAAGTATCCATGAGCAGA
The DNA here is from genome assembly GCF_022355385.1 of Mustela nigripes. Taxonomy (NCBI): domain Eukaryota; kingdom Metazoa; phylum Chordata; class Mammalia; order Carnivora; family Mustelidae; genus Mustela; species Mustela nigripes. The sequence goes on from NC_081562.1 coordinate 71,259,071, forward strand.
GAGAATCTGTATCCCCTAGAAGAGGAAAAAAGAAACAATATTTTTTTAAATGGCCAAAATTTACCCAAATTTGATGAAAAACTATAAGCTCAAAGATCCTAGAAACTCAAATAAGCCTGAACCCAAGAAATATAAAGAAAATGATACCAACACACCTCACAATGAAATTGTTTAAAACCAAAGATGAATCATCTAATGGTGACAGTACCTATTCATCTTACTTTCCATCTACTCAGGCAAATTTCAGAGAGCCATCCTTGAACCCTCTCCCTCCATCCCCCACATAAATAGGTAATTCTTGAAACCTAGATGTAATTCTTAAAACCTCTGTTTCTGGGGTGCCTGGGTGGCTCTCCCTGCTCAGCGGGGAGTCTGCTTCTCCTTCTCTCTCTACCTCTGTGCACATGCACACGCGCTCTCTCTCTCTCAAACAGATAAAATTAAAAAAAAAAAAAAAAAAAACTTCTGTTTTTTGGGATGGCTGGGTTAAGAGTCTGCCTTTGCCTCAGGTCATGATCTCAGTATCGGGTTCCCTGCTCAGTGAGGAGTCTGCTTCCTCTCTGCCCTTTCCCCCTACTTGTGCACACACCTCTCCCTCTCTTCCTCACTCTCTCTCTCAAATAAATTTTTAACAAAATAAATAAATAAATAAATAAAAATACGAACATGATAAATCGGAATCTTCAAATGGCCCCACCCTGCTCCGAGGATAATTTCAAGCTCCTTAGGGCACGCAAGTTCCTTGATACCTCTGCCCTCAAGTTATCTAGCAATCTACCCCACAATTTCACTCTTCTTTATTCTTCACTTCACCGTCTAACCTCTTCTAAAGTTCTAACATGAGGAGCATTTGGGTGACTCAGTTAAGTGTCTGCCTTCAGCTCAGGTCATGATTTCCTACACTGGGCTCCCTGATCAGTGGGGAGACTGCTTCTCCCTCTCCCTGCTCCCCCCACTCATCTCTCTCTCACTCTCTCTCTCTCCCTTTCTCAGAATCTTAAAAAAATAAAACAAAACAAAATAAAATAAAATTCCAACACAAAAGAGGCACCTGGGTAACTCAGGTGGTTAAGCATCTTACTCTTGATTTTGGCTTAGGTCATAATCTCGGGGTTCTACTATAAGCTCCTCTGAGATTTGGAACAAATTGAAAGAAGGAAAAATGAAAGTTAAAAACAAGAATATTTGACAAATAGGTCAAACAAAAAAAAATGATTATTTTGTGAGAAAACTCTGTAAGTAGTTACACTAAATGTGAAAGAACTAAATCCAATTAAAACACTACGTGTGAAAAATATATATTTATATATGCTTCTTTTACAAAAGACATGCAAAAGAAAGTTGATGTAGTTATACCATATTAAACAAAATAGATCTTAGCAATATGTTCTGAGAGATAAAGGGACATTTTATAATAATGAAAGAACGAATCATTAAGAAGATGTAGCAATTCTAGATGTGTATCCATCCAATAACACAGCTTCAAATATATTTAGTAAAACTGACAAATTATTTCATAACTGCTTGAATCTTCTTTTTAAAAAGATTTTATTTATTTATTTGACAGACAGAGATCACAAGTAGGCAGAGAAAGGGGGGGGGGAGCAGGCTCCCTGATGAGCAGAAAGCCCGATGTGGGGCTTGATCCCAGAACCTTGGGATCACGACCTGAGCCGAAGGCAGAGGCTTTAACCCACTGAGCCACCCAGGCGCCCCATAACTGTTTGAATCTTGGGCACAGTTCTCAAGAGCTGATTTTTTAAAAACAGGAAAAAAATCATTATGTACACAAGTGATCTCAACAAAAGAATTAAAAATCTAACTTACCTGACATACACAGAATGATGTATCCAACTATACACATACTTTTCAAGCCTACACTAAATATTACCAAAATTGACTACAGGCTTGATTATAAACAAGCCTCAACAAACATCAAAGATTAAATCATTCAGAGTACTTTCTCAAACTACAAGAGAATATGTACTGGACATCAATAACACAAACTGCACATAAACTTATACACCCCAAATAGATTAAGATAGTAAATTTTATGTTGTTTTTCACCACGGTAAAGAAAAAGACTTTAAAATTCTCCCACTCATTTGAAATGAAGCCATAATGGATGTAAGCAATCTATGGAATGAAGGAGAAAAAGATAATTAGAAAACATTCTGAACTGAATGATAATAAAGACATTTCAAAACTTGTGGGTACCTGAAGGGTCACGTAAAAGAAAATATAAAAATAAAAAAGGCAGAAAATTAGTGATCTAAGCTTCCAGCTCAAGATACTAGAAAAAGAACAGGCAATTAATCTTAAAAAAGATAAAAGAAAAAGTTAGAAAGAAAACAAAGGGGAAAATTATCAATAAAACAGAAAAACTCAACAATCAAAAATTGTTCTTTTTAAAGATGATGTTGATTACTTCTGAGCAAAACTATCAAGGAAAAAAAAAAAGACCACAAACTATCAGTAAGATACCAAAACATGCCAAGGGCATTACAAGAAAATTATAAAGACCACTCTTCTCACGAACATAGTTGCAAAATCTTAATCAAAATATTATTTACAGGGGCACCGGGCTGGCTCAGTCTGAAGTGCATGAGACTCTTGATCTCCAAGGTGGTGAGTTCAAGCCCCAAGGCAGGTGTAGAGATTACTTAAATAAAAACTTAAAAATATATATTAATAACTAATACAATATTTTAAAAAAGAACATCAGAACCAAATAGGACTTACTCTATGAAAGCAAAGGTTTTTAACATTCTAATTTTTTTTAAAAAATCTATGTTATTCTGCTGAATAACGAAAAGTGGAGGCAAATCATGCAACCCTCATTAGATGCAAAAGAAGCACATGATAAAACTCAATGCTCATCTATGATGAAAACATTTGCAAACTAAGAATAAAATGAAAACTCAGAATCCCTAGCTGGCTCAGTCCATAGAGCATGGGACTCTTGATCTGGGGGTTCTGAGTTCGAGCCCTACACTGGGTACAAAGGTCACTTAAAAATGCATACATACCTAAGTTAAAAGAGGCAACTTCCTTAATCTGACAGAGTAGCCAAAGAAAACCTACACACATCATACCTCATAATAAATTATTCTAAGTGTTCTCCCTGAGACTGGGAACCAGATAAAGTTGCCCACTATCACCTTGTATTTCAACACTGTGCTGGACATCCTGGCCAGTGCAGTAAGGCAAAAATAATAATAATAATAATAATAATAATAGAATAGGAATAGGAAAGGGAAAAACAAAACTGTCATTATTTGCAGAGAGAAAAAATGCAAAAAGCATACATATTAAACATTAACTAATGTCTGAAAAATTCAATACAGGGGCGCCTGGGTGGCTCAGTGGGTTAAAGCTTCTGCCTTTGGCTTGGGTCATGATTCCAGGGTCCTGGGATCAAGTCCCACATCAGGCTCTCCGCTTGGCAGGGAGCCTGCTTCCTCCTCGCTCTCTCTGCCTGCCTCTCTGCCTACTTGTGATCTGTCTGTCAAATAAAAAAATAAAATTTTTAAAAAAAGAAAAATTCAATACAGAACAATCAACTGAATTTCTATATACCGACAATCCATTTTTTTAAAAATTAACCTTTTATAATATCAAAAAAACATCAAATTCCTGGGCAGGAGATCAAATGAAACATGCAATATCACGACACTGAAAACTTCAAAAGTCTGAGGGTGCCTGGCTGGCTCAGCCTATAAGACATGCAACTCTTGATCTTGAGGACATGAGTTCGAGTCCCACAATGGGAATAGAGTTTACTTTAAGAAAAAGTTTGAGAGAAATAAAAGGACTAAATAAATGGAATATACTTTGTTTATAGATTTTAAGACAATATTATTAATGATTTTACTTCTCAAATATCTATAGATTCCACAAAGTATCAAACTGTCATCCAGTTTCTTTTGTGAAAACTGAAAAGCTAAGTGTGCAATTTATATGGCAATTTAAAAAGTCAAGAACAGGGGTGCCTGGGTGGCTCAGTCCGTTAAAGTCTCTGCCTTCAGCTCAGGTCATGATCCCAGGGTACTGGGATTGAACCCCACATCGAGCTCTCTGCTCTCTGCTTGGCAGGGAGCCTGTTTCCCTTCCTCTCTCCCCGCCTGCCTCTTTGCCTACTTGTGATCTCTGTCTGTCAAATTAATAAATAAAATCTTTAAAAAAAAAAAAGTCAAGAACAGTCACAGCAATTTTAAAGAACAAAATCAGAATCCTATACCAAGGACTATGGTAATTATATCACATACCAATACCCATAGCATTTCATCAGGTTCTGTGCTTAATGATGTATGCTTTTTATTATCACTTATCAACAAACAGATTTTTATTAGAAAGCATTAATGTAATATTCAGATCAGGAAGAACATACTTTCATAGTAATCTTCTCATAGTATTCTCAGAGAAAATTCCCCAAAGCTTTATGGTTTTTAAAGCTAAAAAGAATTATACAGGTCCTCTGGCACTTCTCTAACTTCTACCTTAGTATTTTTTTCCATTTTTTTTTAAAAGATTTTATTTATTTTTGCGAGAGAGAGAATGAGAGAGAGAGAGAGAATTCACATGAGTCAGAGGAGGGGCAGAGGGAGAGGCCAGCTCCCCACTGAGTGGGGAACCTGACTGGATCCCAGGATCCTGGGATCTGACCAAGCCAAAAGCAGACACTTAACCAGCTGAATCATCCACCTTAGTAATTTAGAGAGGAGATACAGATATGAATATATACAGATGGTTCCCAACTTACAATGGATGGTCTAATTTACAATTTTCCAACTTTACAATGCTGTAAAAGCAATATACATTCAGTAGAAACCATACTTTGAATCTGAATTTAGGGCTGGCAACATGCAATATGATCCTCTCCCATGATGATGGGCAGCAGTAGCTGCAACTCTCAATCAACATGATCAAGAGAGTAAACAACTGATACACTTACAGCCATTCTGTACCCATACAACCATTCTATTTTTCACTTACAGTATTCAATAAATTACATAGAATTTTCAACCCTATTATAAAATAGTCTTTGTATTAGATGATTTTGCCCAACTGTAGGCAAGTATCACTGTTTGGGCACATTTAAGATAGGCTAGGTAGGCTAGGCTAGGGAAACCCTGGTGGCTCAGTGGGTTAAGCCTCTACCTTCGGCTCAGGTCATGGTCTCAGGGTCCTGGGATCCAGCCCTACATCGGGCTTTCTGCTCAGCACGGAGCCTGCTTCCCCCTCTCCCTGTGCCTGCCTCTCCACTTACTTGTGATCTCTGTCAAATAAATAAATAAAATCTTAAAAAAAAAAAAAAAAAAAAAAAGATAAGCCAGGCTATACTAACGATGTGCAATAGGTCATGTGTGTAAAATGCATTTTTGATTTAGGATATTTTTTACTTACACTGGTATTAGGACGTAACTACAACCTAAGCCAAAGGATATGAAATGAAATTAAATTTCTCAGCCTAATGCATGTATTCTCAACACAGATCACCACCAAAGGAGCAAAAAAAAAAAAATCTTAGGTATTAAAATAGTTTGTGGATCACCAAAACTCAACCCTGACAAAATCCTATTCTTTGGTACATAATTTCTGCTAGGTAGAAAAAAAAATTTTTTAATTAATTTAAACTTTCTGTTTAGAGAGTAATTATTAAAAGGGTTGAGAAACAATGGCCTAGAACATAGACATATTCAATAAATGTTTGCTTATGCAGAGACTGATTGTAAAATACCTTGGAAATGATCAATTTATGGAATGAGAACACTATGGCCTAGATAAGTTCCCTTATTTTTTTTTTAAGATTTTATTTATTTATTCAACAGACAGAGATCACAAGTAGGCAGAGAGGCAGGCAGAGAGAGAGGTGGAAGCAGGCGCCCTGCTGAGCAGAGAGCCCGATGTCAGGGCTCAATCTCAGCTCCATCTCAGGACCCTGGGATCATAACCTGAGCTGAAGGCAGAGGCATTAACCCACTGAGCCACCCAGGTGCCCCAGTAAGTTCCCTTATTTATCCAAAGTTATACAATAACAGAACAGGTTAAAAAGCTGGTATCGTGACTCTTAATCTGCTTCAAGGATATCAATCAAGTTCACTACCATGATCCTAGACTCACTGTAATATTGCTAAAACATTATTTGGGGAAAATATAAAGAAGCGATTAGAGGATGATAAATTCCTGATGCCAGCTGTTTGCCAAATCACCCACAGTATTAAACAGTAGGCATGCTGCCATCTGTTACAGGAGATAAAAGTAAATGAAACCTAGCAATGACAGACCTAACCCCAGGAGTTTAGTCACTGAATCCACAGTAAGATGCAAAATGAGAAATTGGCTAAATACACAATTCCCTGGCTATTGTTAGCACAGTACCTAGACAGAAAACTAAAGACATGGGGTGCCTGGGTGGCTCAGTGGGTTAAGCCTCTGCCTTCAGCTCAGATCATGATCCCAGGGTCCTGGGATCAAGTCCCGCATCGAGCTCTCTGCTCTGCAGGGAGCATGCTTCTGCCTCTCTCTCTCTGCCTGCCTTTCTGCCTACTTGTGATCTCTGTCTATTAAATAAATAAATAAAATATTTTTAAAAAAAGAAAACTAAAGGCACTTTTACGGTGGATTGTGACGTTACACAGACCCAGATTCCAACTGGTCCAATGCAACATCAAGATGCTAACCTCAAAACCAACACAAAAGAGAAAAATCATGCTGAATAGTAGAATTTAGAGCTGCTTACCAAAATGATTCAGGTGGCAAGGAGACAAAATCAGGAAACTACTGAAACCACGGCATATAGTGTAAAAGTCTCATTCAGTGGCTCAAGTTAGCTCCCTAAAAAAACTGTATTACTATGGCCCATAAAGATTGTTAAGTAAGAAGGAGTCTATGGTTTGAAGACCCTGGCATGTTTGCATTAATGCAGGACCCACACCTCACTAATGATCGTTCTTAATGGCAGTGACTAACCCAAACAAGAATGCTAGTCCGGTACAATGAATCAAAGTGGCTAGAAAGTTTGTTTATCCTGAGAAGAGGAACAGTCCTGTCCTTCACATGCAAAGTGGAATAGTCCAGATAAAGTAGATGATATGTTAAACATGCAGGCCATACTAGAAACTTGCCTTATTAGGTTTATTCCTAGGTATCTTATGGTTTTGGGTGCAATTGTAAATGGGATTGACTCCTTAATTTCTCTTCCTTCTGTCTTGTTGTTGGTGTAGAGAAATGCAACTGATTTCTGTGCATTGATTTTATATCCTGACACTTTACTGAATTCCTGAACAAGTTCTAGCAGATTTGGAGTGTAGTCTTTTGGGTTTTCCACATATAGTATCATATCATCTGCGAAGAGTGATAGTTTGACTTCTTCTTTGCCGATCTGGATGCCTTTAATTTCCTTTTGTTGTCTGATTGCTGAGGACTAGACTTGCTTTATAGTGACCAAGATATTCAACCACTTAATATGTCCCACCCCAAGTCTTGGTGAATGAATACTGTGATAAAGTTTGCTCCTACTACATGGGTCCCCCATATACCTTTACTGTTACCAACACAAGAAACTATTCAGGATATTGGATCAGATTTGCGGTCTCAAGCTCTCTGTCATGGGTCTTAGGAATTAATACCAAGAAAATTAGAATGCCTCACTAGCAAATGGAAAAGATAAGGGAACTGGCAAATCTACTTGCCCCAACAGAATGTCAGTTTTCCGTGGTATCAAAAAAGCAGATAAATAAAGCAGATATCGATGAGGATGAAGCAAAAGTTTTTAATCAAACATTATCAGAGACTTGGTGGACTGACAGGAGCTGCTACTAGTCTCCCAGCATTGTAGGGCCCCTAACAAATTCACTCTATTTACTCTAGTTTGGGAGACCTCAAAAAACCAGAACACGAAGAAAATACAAAGATGATAATAAGAGTGTGCCATCAATGTGGGGCACACTCTTATTCAAGATCTTAATCAAGATGAAAAAAGACTATGAAGGTAGGATCCTGACCCTCAGTAGCCAGGGATCCAAGACCAATGCACATATGTGGGTAAAATGGCCTAGAGTTGGAGAGAAGAAATCTTTTTGAGATTCCTTAATATGGAAGCCGAGTGCATTGAATCTAACACCTACATAGAGATTCTAAAAGGACCAACAATTAAAACTAGAGATATGGGGATGCTACTGTTGATGGGAACCTTTGGATGCAAATTAAGTGTTGAACAGATATTATGTGAGGTAGTTTTGTCTCCTCTGCCAGAATGTATTACTAAATAGATTATTTTTATACAAATGTTTCCGTTATTTACTATTGTAAAACAGATGACACATAAATTCACCCTTCAGTCTGGACTTATTGACCATATCAATTAGAAACTTACAGAATTGCCCAAACCTACCATGGATGCTATTTACAGCAATATAGAATACCTGGTGGGCAAAAAGAGTTGATAGCTTTAATGATACCTTAGAAGCTAAATAAATATCAATAAACTTGAAGATCATCTTAAGACCCCCAAAACATTAATCCACTCCTTTCAGTATGTGGCACTGTCCTGCAACTACAAACCCTGAGATGATAAAAATTTTAAACTCTACTGAGCCACTATGAAACTTCTTTAGTCCTAAGGATGATTTAAGATACCAAGGAGGGAACCTGTTTTGACATGTATTTATGGCCTAGAATTTAAATGAATAAACTCTCAGGCCACGTAAATAATAAAGATAACGTACAATTAAGATAATGATTACTAAACAAACCATAAAGCCTAGAAAGGTAAAAATTAATACATATCAGTTAGAAGAAACCACCGGATTCCATCATCTTCCAAAACAACAAAATTAAAAAGAATCTAATAAACAATACCATTTTCGTGTCTCCCTTTGGCAAAAATTTTTTAATTTGGTTATCAGGGATTGGATAAGGTATAAGGAAAAAGATACTCTCCAACACTGTGTTAAGGAGTATAAATTAACACACCTTTCATGACAATTAGCAATATTAAAGTGAGAAACAGCCTGATATTTATGTGTCAACTTGGATTGGCTATTAATACCCAGTTACTCAAACACTAATTTAGATGCAGCTGTTAAAGTATTTTGTAGATGCACTTAACATCCACTATTAGTTACATGGGTGGGCCTCATCCAATCACTTTAAGGAATGTAAAGGTAAAACAAGTTTTAAGTGTCCCTGAAGAAATTCTGCCTTAAGGGGGCCTGGGTGGCTCAGTGGGTTAAGCCTCTGCCTTCTGCCCAGGTCATGATCTCAAGGTCCTGGGATGAGCCCCGCATCAGCCTCTCTGCTCAGCAGGGAGCCTGCTTCCTCCTCTCTCTCTGCCTGCCTCTCTGCCTACTTGTGATCTCTGTTAAACAAATAAACAAAATCTTTAAAAAAAAAAAAAAAAGTAAAGAAAGAAAGAAATTCTTTGTAGCCTTAAGACTACAACCATCAGGGTGCCTGTGTGGTTCAGACAATTAAGCATCTGACTCTTGGTTTTGGCTCAGGTAACAGTCTCATGGGTGGTGGGGCTGAGCCCCACATCAGGCTCTGCACTGGACCTCCATGCCCAGCAGGGAGTCTGCTTGAAGATTCTCTCCCTCTGACCCTCCCCTGACTTAAGTTCCCCCCCTTCCTCCCCACCCCATCCCACCCCACCGCACCCCCCTCACCCCTGCGCACGTGCGCACACACACAGGCTTCCCCTCTCTCTCAAATAAATAAATCTTAAAAAAAAAAAAAAAAAGACTACAGAATCAACTTCTAAGTTTCTAGCCTATTACCCTACACTACAATTCAGACTTAATCAGCCTCTACAACTGGTATAAGCCAATTCTTTGAAATAAAGCCCAGATACAACAACCATAACTGGCAGCTTTCACCCTTTTAATTCCACTAATAAGGTTTAAGGGTGCCTAGAAGGTTCCATCAGAGGAGCATGTGACTCTTGATCTTAGGAATGTGATTTCCAGTCCCATATTGGGTATAGAAATTACTTTAAATAAATAAACTTAAAAAAGAAGAATTTACTCTGAGGACACATTTAGAAAAGCTTTCCAAAATATACATATAAAAGCAGTTTATACAATACTGTTTTTAATCTGCAAAAAATAAAGACAATTCAGTTGTTTTGAAAATATGGGTGGGGGCACCTGGGTGGCTCAGCGGTTAAGCCTCTGCCTTCAGCTCAGGTTATGATCCCAGGGTCCTGGAATCAAGCCCTGCATCAGGCTCTCTGCTCAGCAGGGAGCCTGTTTCCCCCACTTCTCTCTCTGCCTGCCTCTCTGCCTACCTGTGATTTCTCTCTGTCAAATAAATAAATAAAAATCTTAAAAAAAAAAAAAATATATGGGTGGCTCAGTCAGTTGAGCCTCTAACTCTCAGTTTCCACTCAGGTCATGATCTCAGGATCATGAGATCGAGCCCCACATCAGGCTCCATGCCCAGAAGAGAGTCTGCTTGAGATTCTCCCTCTCCCTCAGCCCCTCCCCTGACTTGAGCAAGCATGCGTGCAATGTGTGCACAGGCTCTCTCTTTCAAATAAATAAACCCTTAAAAAAATATATGGGCGGGGCTAGCATCTATCTTCGGCTCAGGTCATGATCTCAGGGTCCTTGGATGGAGTCCCGCACCAGGATCCCTGATCAGCCGGGAGTCCGCTTCCTCTCTCTCTCTGCCCCTCCTCCTCACTTATGCTCACTCTCTCTCAAATAAATAAATAAAATCTTTTAAAAAAATATATACATGGGGCAGACTACATATACTGACAAAAGAGAATGTCTAAGATACATTATTTTAAAACGCAAAATACAGAATAACTTTGTTGTGTATACAAAAGGAATATAATTATATTTACTGATATTTATTAACACATGTAGGTATGTGCTGTAATAAATCTCTATCTGCTAATTTTTTAGAAATTCAAAAACTGTTCACCAAATTGCTGTGAGGAGAATGAGTGACTTGGAAGTTGAAAAGAGTTAAACTTTTTACTTTTCATCTTACAGCCTTGTATATGTTTTAAATATTCTGTTCAAAAGAACATATATTATTTATGGGTTTTTTAAGTGTTTTTTAAATAAAGTCAACAGGTTTAGATAGGCTATGAACCGTTCTAATTTTCGACTTAATACTCTCCAGAATTTTTTAAATTTTAATAATTAATTCACATGATGTTTAACATAACCAAATACTATGTTTACAGCTATCAAACACTAAAGTCAGTAACACACCAACACAGGAAAGTGAAAGAAAGGCAGCATGAAAAAAAGGAATACAAAACTGTACATATGGTGTGAAAATAACTATGTAAAATATATATGGAAAAAATAGATAATAAAAGAACAGTTGATTTTTTAAATGAAAAATGGATAGGAAATGGTTTTTCTTCCTAGTCAGTTTCAATATTATGATATCTTTTTTAGTAAAACTAAATTATTTCATGTTCATGTCCCTTGTGAAAGGAAAAACCCTTAATATATTATTTTCTCATACTACTGACTTGCAAAAAAAATGACTAATTCAAAATAGTCTATTAGTTTAAAAAAAAAAAAAAAAACAGAAAAACTGCTATTGTTACTACCACTAGAGGGAGGGAGAGATTAGGACCAGGAAGGAAAATGGGAAATATTCTGGGTTGCTGATATTTTCTTTGCTAGGGTTTGGGTTACACAGTATTTATTTTACAAAAAAAAATTTATGTTTCATGTATTTTCCTGTATGTTTGTTCTATCTAACAATTTTTAAAAGCGTGATAAAAATGTATTTATGGCTCATCTGTTATATCAAAGGGCAAAGTAACTCCTGAGAAGACAAAATCATGAAAAATAACCTGATTCCTTAAACATGGGTCTTCCATTATTTCACCATCAAAAAAAAAAAAAAAACAGAAAACAATAACAACAACAACAACAACAAGCTGAAATCAAGAGTCAGACGCTCAACCTACTGAGCAACCCAGGCACCCACAAACTCATATTTCTTAAGACAGGGAAAAAGGGTACCTGGGTGACTCAGTTGTTAGGCATCTGCCCTTGGCTCTGGTCATGATCCCAAGGTCCTGAGACTGAGCCCCACATCAGGCTCCCTGCTCCTCGGGAAGCCTGCTCCTCCCTCTCCCACTTCCCCTGCTTGTGTTCCTGCTCTCTGCCTGTCAAATAAATAAATAACATCTTTAAAAAAAAAAAACCCACCTGAAACTAAGGTAACCTTGTGGGCCAACTATACTTTAAAAAGGGGGGTGAGGGGATTATTAAGTTACAACACTAAAGGAGATATAGTTTAAAAGGAACTATATATATTTTGGGTTTGATTCTTCATTTAAAATATTATTAAAGAGCTACCTGGGTGGCTCAGTTGCTTGAACCTCTGCCTTTGGCTCTGGTCATAATCTCAGGGTCCTGGGATTAAGCCCCTCATCAGGTTCCTTACTCTTCAGGGAGCCTACTTCTTCCTCTATCCCTGCTTGCGTGTGTGCATGCACACTCTCTCATCAAATAAAATCTTTTTTAATAAATAAAATATTATCAAATATCAAATATCAATATTAAAATAAGAGGGATTCTAGATTTATTAATAGGATATTTTAGTGACTATCTCCAACACAGCTGAATAAAGAGAAGGTAGAGGGTATGAAAACTGCTATGCAGCTACATAACCAAACACAAATACTGGTTTCCAAGATAGCATATGTATGCTTAAAAAATAAAGAAATATCAAAGCTATGCATCCAGAAACATGAAGAAACTTGTAGTACAGCAAAAATAGTAATGATTTTTTAACGTTCTTCTGTAGTCTCTGCACATAAATATGAATGTTCATTCCAAAAACACTACATTGTGATTGTTTTCTCTTCCCTATTAGACTAGGAATTTCAATAAATTATGAAACAAAAAGCACTGTGACTGGTACAGTTGTTTCTGATCTAGTCTGCCTACTCTAAGTAAGATACACTCCAAAAAGCTTACCACCCCTTTTATACTTTATTTTTTCAATCTTGTGTGAATAGGAAAACCAAAAAATTAACTTGTTAAAATCCCATCTAAAAAGAGATACAGCATTCCATGTGTCTGTAAGTTTTGAGCAAAGACTGGGCCCTGTATCATTCTGACTGCATCAAAGTCTTTTTTGCTTGCTTCTGGATTTTCTAGTATGTTCTGAATAGTTCAGCTCAGACATAATCACCAGGTAAAATAAGTACTACTACACTAAGCTTCTAAGGTATGTTTAAAGCAAATTTTAAGTACATAATCTCTGAAAAAAATGGCTACATACCAGTATTAATCTGTTGAATATATGATACATACTTCCCCTTCTGAAATGTTATTATCTTTATACTTCAAAGGAAATAAAAGCAAATCTCAAAAGAAATATTCCCACTGAGAATTACAAAAGAAATCCTGAAGCATCATAAAGAAGAGTTTGAATGACAGAATATGGGAGTCAGATTTTCTCAAGTTGAGAAACCACCAATGAATGACCCCCAATTCAGAATAACAGCTGTCAGCTTCTAGATCAAAAGCATTGTTTGCATAGGAAAGGATTATATTTCTAACCTATAATCATCCTTAGAGCAAAATAAATGGTAGTATTTACCTTCCCTGAAAAATAAGTATATTACAAATTTGGATTTGTATGAATCCAAAGGCCTTCAAGTCAAAAGCTGTTGCATAATAAAAGGTAAGACTCAATCACAAATACTTTCTGACAATCAAAAAGTTTGACATTACCAAATTTTGTCCCTTTTTTACCTATATAATGGCTTTATTTCACTGAGTTTCACTTCTAAATAAATTAAAAAAATCTACCTAATACAGTTGTTTGTAGAATTAAATGATAAAATATATACATGACCTAACTCACAACCTGGAACACTGGTACCTAAGGGTAGCTATTATTCCTGTTCTACAGACAAATACACCATCAATGGAAACACAAGTCTTCAAAGCTTCAAATTTTAAAGTCTCTACTTAAAAAAAAGTAGCATAGTCTGCCAGGACCAAAGTTTCCCAGGAAGCAGCACTGCCTTTAGTTAGCATCTGTTTAATTTTAATTGACTTCCAGAATATAAATCATTTTAATAAATACAAAACTCTTCTGTAGTAAGAGTTAATGAATAATAAACCAAAGCTCAGAGTTTCAATTGGGAAGTTTCAAGTAATTTAACTTTCTTAGCCATACTATTTTTTCAAATTACACATGAGAATCATTCTGGATTCACTATGTCCTGTTTAGTTAGCTAATACTCCCTTAAAACTTCAAAATTTTTGTCTAACAATTTTTTTTCCTAGAACATGTGAGTCCTTTCAATATGCTCAAAACTCTTCTAGGCAACAAGAACCGAAACTAACACTTCTGAAAGCCCAAGTGTCAGGAACTGTTCTGGGCCCTAGAGCACTATTCATGTTTTATTCATCTTTGTATAGGTGACTACTTTAGCAAAGAATCTGAGATGCTGTTAATTTAATAACACTGCTGAATAAATTAGTCAACAAAATAAAGCAGATAATTTGGCTACTTCTTACATTACTGCTCAGATGTGAAACAAACCCCAAATATCTCAGCCTTCAAAATTACTGACTTTCTTTAGAGTATGCAAGGAAAATGGAGGTTCACTGTCGTACACCCTGAAACTCTGAAAGTTAAAATATTCAAAGTAAATATCATCTATACTAAATCATAACTTATTAGAAATAAGGTATTAGAAAACACCTAGATCCATAAGGATTTTTTTCTCCCAATTTTTATTCTACGAATACAAAGGCACACTGATTGACCTAACATCAAATAGGGTTAATTTTACTAATACGAATAAAAAAATTCAGAAATATCTATTCAAATAAAAGATGTGGAATGCCACACAAGAAGCCAATCGAGTGAAGCATGGCCATGGTTATGACTTTGAAATCGAGTACTCTCGTCCATCCGAGGATTTAGGATACAACGCAGGGTGAGACATCAATGGGAGTAAACCGCCGGGGAGGGGGAGGGGCGGGAAGGGAAAGGAAAGGATCACCAAGGATTCATTCCTACATTATGTGTGGCAGGCGAGAAGGGACCTAGGGCCGACTGAAGAGGACCCCTTGCAGGGGGAATGGAAAAGGTTCCTCTGCAGTTAGAAGGAACCGGAGAGTGGGAGGAGGGGCAACCATCAACAGGAATTTTCCCGGGGTGAATGGATGCGTCACTTACGTAGCTGCTTCCAGAAAGAAAATCTGCCCTAGGGACAACCTCTATCAGCAATTGTGAAGGAAGGGGGAGTGACCTTCGCAGGTCTGACGAAGGAAGCACAGGGCCCCTTGCTCAAGGGCTCCCGTCGGGTCTGCCCCATCATCCGGGAACTGAAGGGACTGAGCGCCCCCGCCCCCCCACCACCGGCCGAGTCCAGGTTGGGAGAGACCCCGGACGAAGATGAGGGCGTTACCTGCAGGGTCACCTCCTGAGGGTCCCAGTGCGGCCGCAGGTGCTGCAGGAGGCTGAGGGCGCCCTCCCGGCAGCGCTGCTCCTCCTGATCCTGAACCGTGACGTCCAACTTGGGCACCTCCGGGGAGCCGTGCGGAACGTGGATGTAATTGGCCATGGCCCAGGCGACGGCAGAGACTACCACCACGACGACGGCGACGGCGACCACGAGCACGGCGGGCGCCGACAGGCTGGTGGACCCTTCCGTCCCGGGGCGCCCTCGCAGGAGGGCTAGGGGCGCTCCAACGGACGGCCGAGCGGTAGGAAAACGGGGGGACACGGCACTCTCGCCGACCCGGGTCTGGACAGCGGCTGAGCTGAGCAGAGCAGAGGATGTTCACGGGAAGAATTCCGCTCGTCTGCGCTCCACCGCCAGCCACCGCGGAGCATGCCGGGACTGGCCTGACGCTGGCGTCATGCGCGGGGCGGGGCCTCCTTCTGCGTCACCGGCTGACGCCGGCTCTCCAACGCCAGCACAATGGGCTGGCTGCCGGGAGTCTGGGGGCTGTTGGTCCTAACAGCAGCCCGCCGGGCGTGCTGCTAGTCTGAGAACGCAGCCTCCCCATGAGGCCCGAGCCTGAGCTCCGATAGGACCCGCAGGGCAGTGAAGCTTTAGCTCGGCTGATCAGGAGCGTTTGGGGGCTAGGTCGTTTTGGGAAGCGAGGGGCCTGTCCTGAGATAACCCCCGGAAAAGTCTCTGAATTTGGCTTGAGGATGGACGAGGGGGGAGGTACTGGATCGGGGCCCCGATCACGGAGCTGCCCTGTACTGGCGACTGCACAGCTGGGTGGGCAACCACATTCCCATCAGCTGTATACTGAGATCACGGTATTTGGGGCAAATGTAATTCAGATACTTGTGTAACACAACGACAGCACTTCAGGATTTATTTTTAAGGCCAAATGTTTGACCATACTGAGAATTATTCAGAGCCAGGAAAAACAGGTTGTAGTCTAGAATGAAGATGAAAGGGAAGGAAAGAAAAATAGTTTGGAGACTCAGCACTGCAGTGGCTCCCTGCCTGTTTCAGGGTATCCCTACATGGACCTTAAAATAGCTACCTTAAAGATTTGTAGCTTACAAGTTTTATAATAGCTATTTCCACTGTTAACATAATACTGGAAACTGGATAATCCACAAGGAATGTACTGGGGCCTCCTAATTTTCTTTATGATTTAGGAAAATGGTTTGAGATGTGACTTATTAATCTGTCTTCCCTGAAATACTTAGGACATGGTGAATATCTTTATTAGTGGCAAATTAAATCACTAACTCAACGTAACTAACATTCAAATTCTTAAATGCCTCCTGAACATGCGTTCTGATTGTTCAAAATGAACATAGTTTTGTAAATCATAAAATAAACAGCTCACTATCAATGAGAGTAAACTCATAAACTAAAAAGAAGAGCAAGAAGGGCACCTGCCTGGCTCCGTTGGTTAAGCTCCTGATTTTGGATAAGGTCAAGAATTCAGGGTAGTAAGATGGAGCCCCGCAGGGAATCTGCTTGAAATTCTCTCCCTCTCCCCATCCTTCCCACCACATGTAGGTGTGCTCTCTCTCTCTCTCTAAAATAAATCAATTTCAGGGCCCCTGGGTGGCTCAGTCAGTTAAGTGTCTCCTTTGACTCAGGTCATGATTTCAGAGTCCTAGGACTGAGCCCCACCTTCAGCTCCCTGCTAAGCAGGGAGTCAGCTTCTCCGTCTCCCTATGTCCTTCTCTCTGCTCATGCTCTCTCACTCTGTCTCCTCTCAAATAAATAAAATCTTTTAAAAAGGAAGAAGAAGAAATAGAGTTATATTACAGCAAGGAACTTGAATCAACATTTTCTAGACTTTGGCTTTTTTTTTTAAATCATGTACTTTAAAAAACATACATTCCTTCCAATTTGGAGAGAAATAATACACTAATGCTTTCACATTTCAGATACTATCTCTTGTATTTTTGTACAATTTGTTTGTATTTTATACTAAACAAACAGTTGACATTTCAAAAATTTAAAAATTGTATTTTGAATTGTGAAATAATTTAATAGCAAATTATTAAAAAAAATACTTTGAGTGGCATCTGGCTAGCTGAGTCAGTAGAGCATGTGACTCTTGATCCGGGGGTTTTGATTTGACCCCCTTATAGGATATAGAGATTACTTAAAATTAATTCTGGAAGATTAAAAACTTTAATGTTATAAGCAAACCTTTACATAAAAGGGGTGTCTGGGTAGCTTAGTTGGTTGGGGGTCCAATCCTTGATTTAGGTTCAGGTCATGATTTTGGCGGCAGCAGATTGAGCCCTGGGTCAGCGTCCACAGTCAGCGGGAAGTCTGCTTCTCTCCTTCTCCCTCTCCCTCTGCCCCTGCCCCAGCTATACAAATGCAAGAACTTGCATTCTCTCTCTCTCAAATAAATACATTAATCTTTAAAATACATAAGAAATGTCTATTCTTATCAACTTGATCTATATGTTCAATGCAGTTCCAGTCCAAATCCCAACAAGTTATTTTTGTGCATATTGACAAACTGTAAAGTTTATGTGGAGAGGAAAGAGACCCAGATTGGCCAATGAAATACTGAAGAAGAACAAAGAAGACAGACACTACCCATGTTCAAGACTTACTATAAAGCTACAGTGATTAAGACAGTGAAGTATTAGCAAAGAATAGACAAATCAGTGTAACCCAATAATCAATGCAAAAAAAGATTCATATAAATATAGTTAACTAATCTTTGAAAAAGCATAAGGCTATTCAATGGAGAAAGGATAATTTTTTCAATAAATAGTGCTGGAAGGACTTGATGTCCACATACACGAAAAGAGGAATCTAGACATAGACTTTATATCTTTCCCAAAATTAACTCAAAATGGATTATATACCTAAGTGCAAAAAAAAAAACCTATTAAATTCTTAAGACAAAACATAGGGGAAAATCTAAGTGACCTTGGGTTTGGCAATGACTTTTTAGATACAACATCAAAAACATAACCCATGAAAGGAAAAATGGTGAGTGGGACTTCATTAAAATTGAAAACTTTTGCTCTGTGAAGAACAGTTAAGAAAATGAAAAGCGGGGCGCCTGGGTGATTCAGTGGGTTAAAGCCTCTGCCTTCAGCTCAGGTCATGATCCCAGGGTCCTAGGATCGAGCCCCGCATTGGGTTCTCTGCTCAGCGGGGAGCCTGCTTCCCTTCCTCTCTCTCTCTCTCTCTGTGCCTGACTCTCTATAAAAAAAAAAAAAAGAGAGAGAGAGAGAGAAAAGCCAAACTACATGACTGGAAGAAAATATTTTCAAAACACATATATGATAAAAGACTTGTGCCCAAAATACACAAAGAACTCTTAACAATAGGGGAAAAAAAACAATTTCAAAATGGGCAAAGGAGGCAGTGTCTGGGTGGCTCAGTCGACTAACCATCAGACTCTCAGTTTTGGCTCAGATCATCATCTCAGGGTTGTGAGATTGAGCCCCATGTTGAGCCTACTTAAGATTCTCTCTCTCCCTCTCCCTCTGCCCCACTCCCCAAGTACTCTCTCTCCCTTCCTCTTTCTCTCAAATAAATAAATAAATCTTAAAAAAAAAAAAAAAGAAAGAAAGCTGTTTTATTTTTTAGGTATCACTTATCACCATGTAAGTTGTCTTGAAATCAACATATTTACTTTTTTAGAATCTATCTTTTGTACTACAATGTTACCCCCAGGAGAGCAAAGCCACAGTCTATCTTGTCTGTTGCCATACTGACTGGCTAGTGCCTAGAGCATAAAAGGTACCCAATAAATAAATGTTTAAGCCCACCTAGTTAGCTCCTGAAATTCTGCCAGTCTCACATAAGAATAGCCCTCAATCAAGGGTTGTATTTTCTCATCCCCATAGAGTACTCTGATTATGTTGAGCTGTTCTACCTGATTACTTCCTAGACCACAGGCCAGCCCATAAATTATCTTTGGCTTTGGAACAAATTCTTTGCTGCAGGGTATCATTAAATCTGCCCAGCACTCTGCAACAGGTCTAGAGTATAGAGGATAGTTATGAAAATATAACATCGAAGCGCACCTGGGTGGCTCAGTTGGTTAAGCATGTGCCTTCAACTCAGGTCATGATCCCAGGGTGCAGGGATCAAGTCCCACATCAGGGTCCCTGCTCAGCAGGGAGTATGCTTCTCTCCCTCTGCCTGCTGCTCCCCCTGCTTGTGCATGCTCTCTCTCTCTCTCTCTCTCTGGCAAATACATACATACATACATCCATACATACATACATACATCACTGATATGAAATGTCAGACATGTTTTAATCCCCTTCCCGTATTTAGCATGACATTGGCGTCTCCAATACCTGCCTCCTATCTCTGGTTCTTAAAGTCCCACTCATTTTTCAGAGTTTACTGTCCAATGATCAGGTTGATCGAGCTGAAGGGGAGCAGAATTTACCATCTCAAAACATGTCACTTTGGCATAAGGATTATTTTGAGCTAAAGGCAATCAAAACCCAGCATATTCAGGAAAAGCTCTTTACCTCCCCCTCAACTGCCTAAATTTACATTGGAAGGGGGGCTGGAAAAAGAGCTATTCCAGAGGTACCTTTTTCCCTAGGAAACTTATCTGCATAGCAGGGCAAACTTTGTTTTCTAAACATCTCCTCTGACTACCTACAGATGGTCTTCCTCCCCTTCATATTCCCAAACCATTACCCCTTTTCTTAGCTCAGAATGTTTCATGAGCTTCAGTTACCTGGCTGTCCTTTGAGTATCCCCATCTTTATAGGGCTTCCACATACATAATTTTGTTTGTTTTTCTTTGGTTAACCTGATTTATATCAATTTAATTTAGAGCAACCAAAAAAAACATAGAATGGATGAAGGGAAAATTTTTCTATCCCTATAAAAACCTATCTGGATTTCCCTAGTCCAAATTTACTTTTCCCTTTTCTATATCTTTTAGAACACCTAACAAATTCTGTCATATGCCACCCACATTGTAGATGTAAGTCATAAAGATTGTGCTACACATAAAAGACTAGTAAAACATTTATAACCTGTTACATAATGAGCATTTTGTATAAGGGAATGAAAAGATCGTTGAATATAATTCCAGAGGCTCTGGTAATACATTTTTAAATAACAGTGGAGTTAACTTCACAAAGAATTTGCAGAAGAAAATATTCTGTGACAAGATTATATGGTGACATCTAATAGCTAAATCAGACATCAAATTGAAAACATATTTAGGGGTGCTTTGGTGGCTCAGTGGGTTAAAGCCTCTGCCTTCGGCTCAGTTCATGATCCTGGGGTCCTGGGATCGAGCCCCACATCAGGCTCTCTGCTCAGTGGGGCACCTGCTTCCCACTCTCTCTCTGCCTGCCTCTCTGCCTACTTGTGATCTCTCTCTGTGAAAAAAATAAATAAAATCTTTAAAATGACTCATTCTTGGGGCACCTGGGTGGCTCAGTGGATTAAACAGCTGGCTCTTGATTTCGACTTAGGTCATGAACTTAGGGTTGTGGAATCAAGCCCACATTGGCTTCTCATTCAGTGCAGTCCACTTAAGAGTCTCTCTCTCCCCTCTCTCTCTGCTCCTTCCACTTCCTTCCTCTGAAATAAATAAATAAAAATCTTAAAAAAAAGAATCACTCTTGTGTGCCCAACAGAGAATCAGAGTTATTTAATGTCATTGTAAAGTGAATTGAAAATTCAGAAGTCAAAAACATCTGTGATACTTGACATTAAAGGATGTGGTAGTGGGGCATGGCTGGCTCAGAAGAGCATATGACTCTTGATCTGGAAGTGTGAGTTTAAGCTCCACATTGGGTATAGAGATTACTTAAATTAATAAATAAATAGGGGTGCCTGGTGGACTCAATGGATCAAGTGTCTGCCTTCAGCTCAAGTCATGATCCCAGGGTCCTGGGACCCACCCCGTGTGGGTTCTTTGCTCAGCTGGGAGTCTGCTTCTCCATCTCATTCTGCCTGCCGTGCCGCCTGCTTCTATCCTCTCTCACTCTCTGTGTCAAATAAATGAAATCTTTTTTAAAAATTAAACTTTTTTAAAAATGTAAAAGATATGAATACTCTGTTCTTCTATTCCCCCACCAAAATGAAAAAGGAAGACCTTCTACATGCTTAGATTTTCAGAGATGCTGCATAAAAATGAGGCTACACCTGTTCTGCACTTCACAATTTTAAGACAGCCTAAGGGGTCTGGGCATGTTTAAAACTACAACAGCCACATTAAGCAGCGGAAAAAGGCTGTGCTACTTACACATGTTATACACAGTTATAAGAGCTAATTAATATTTAACTCTATAAAACACGTCTATTAGTGCTTGTTCTAGCTTGCTTCTCTTTCATATTCCTAGAATCAGATTATTACTCCATTATTTCACACAATAGATGAAGTCCTTGAGAGCAAGAATTCTATCATTTTCCTCTTTACATCATCCTCCATGGTTTCAAAGCAATGTCTTGCATATTGTAAATACAATTATAGATTTAATTGAACAGAGAAAGTTTCATTGTAATTTTTACCATCTAGGGACACCTGGTTGGCTCAGTCAGTTAGGCGTCTGTCTGCCTTCAACTCTGCTCATGATCCCAGAGTTCTGGGATTGAGTCCCACATTGGGCTCCTTGCTCAGACGGGAGCCTGCTTCTCCCTCTGCCTGCTGTTCCCTTGCTTGTGCTCTCTCTGTGTCTCTGACAAATAAATAAATAAAATCTTTTTTAAAAAAATTTTTTAACCATCTGAAATACATAAGTGGAAAACTTTTAAAAATCTACATAGGAATGAAGCACTTCACTGGCTCAGCTGGTAGAGCACGTGACTCTTGATCTTGGGGTGTGGGTTTAAGCCCCATGTTGGGCAGAGAGATTACTTAAAAAAAAAAAAAAAAAACAGGGGCACCTGGGTGGGTCAGTTGGTTGAGTGTCTGCCTTCAGCTCAGGTCATGATCTCAGGGTCCTGGGATCAAGCTCCTCCATGTCGGGCTCCCAGTTTAGCAGGGGGTTTGTTTCTCCCTCTCCTTCCTTTCCCCTTGCTCGTGTTCTCTCTCTCTCTCTCTTTCTCTCCCTCTCAAAATAAATAAAATATTTTAAAAATTAAATAAAAGACTATTTGTTTAAAAAAATCTTTATAGGTTGGGGTGCCTGGGTGGCTCAGTGGGTTAAGCCGCTGCCTTCGGCTCAGGTCATGGTCTCAGAGTCCTGGGATCGAGTCCCGCATCGGGCTCTCTGCTCAGCAGGGAGCCTGCTTCCTCCTTTCTCTCTGCCTGCCTCTCTGCCTACTTGTGATCTCTGTCTGTCCAATAAATAAATAAAATCTTTAAAAAAAAATCTTTATAGGAGTAATGAAAGGGGATGCACCTTACCGAATGTTGAGTCATTTCATAAAGCCATAAATTGTGAGGTCAACACAGGAACAAATAGATCATTCATGGACTAGACCTAAGGAAAAAAGAAGAGAAAGAAAAAAACCAAAGTATATATGGGTAGTTAATTGCAATAAAGGTAATATTCTCAATCAGTGGGAAAACAATAATTTAAAAATCATATTGAGATCATATTTTTCATGGAATTTGATGAAGTGGGTTTAGCAGTGCTTATTATTGTTCTTCAAGTGGTATTAATTAAAAGTTCACAAGTGTTGATCAATACTTAATCGTAATTCTATATAAATCAGTGGCAAAAAAACATCACCTTACAGGTAAAAGAACAAATATTTTGCCTATTTAAACCCTGTGTTTTCTTTTTAAATTCATTTTTCCAAGGATTTAGCTGATGATTGGCATTTATTAGGCACTTAATAATCATTTGTCAAATGATGAAATGGGTGATAAGATAAATATGTTCTACATTACAGTTTGAAACTATTTTTTTAGGGACGCCTAGGTGGCTCAGTCTGTTAGGTGTCTGTCTTCGGCTCAGGTCAAGATCCCAGGGTCCTGGGATAGAGTCCCCATCGTGTTCCTTGCTCAGCAGGGAGCCTGCTTCTCCCTCTGACTGCTGCTCCCCCTGTTTGTGCATTCTCTCTCTCTCTCTCTCTCTCTCAATCTGACAAATAAATAAATAAGATCTAAAGAAAAAAAATTTTTTTTCAGACTCCTAAGGCATACTGATTTGAATAATCACTCTATATTATTTTACTACCATTCCAACTTTACCAGATGTACCTAATCGCTTTAACATTGATTCCGAAGTTAAACATTTAATATCTCTCTTCTTACGCCTATTCCATATCACTTAATGAGTGTTTGAAACAATATTTTGATAGCCGTAGGTAAGGGTTTCAGAGCAACTTTGTGTGCACACAAATTACAAAAGGCCATTGTCTACTACCTGTGTAACCGCCACATATGAAAAACACACATCAAGTAATGACCACTTACTGCAGCTTCAGATTTTATTCTATCTTGTCCAAAACATAGTTTTGCTTTCTAGCTCTTTAAAACATATTACACAGAGATTAGAGAGGTAATGAAGGAGTTTAAAAGGATTTGAGATTTGTAGTTAGAATTCCTGCTATAGAATTTGAGAAACTTATGTAATCTTTTTGAACCTCAGTTTCCTTATCTGCAAAATAGTGATAATAACAGGGATGTCAAGAAGATTTAAGTAGATGGTTGTCGGATATTCAAAATAATCGCTGGTCCTAATAAGGGCTCAAATCTCAAATTTTATGAGTCCTTATTACTAAATGTTTATCCGAACTAAATGAAATGGTACATAATAAATAGTTATTATTAGATGAGATTGTTCTGGGCACCTAGGTGGCTCAGTTGGTTAAATGTCTGCCTTCAGCTCAGGTCATGATCCCAGGGTCCTGGGATAGAGTTCCACAGGGGGCTCCCTGCTCAGCGGAGAGTCTGCTTCTGCATCTCCCTCTGCCTGCCATTTCCCCTGTGCGTACCCTACCCTCTCTCTCTCTGTCAAGTACATAAATAAAATCTTTAAAAAAAATTTTTAAATGAGATGGTTTTATTATTAATAAACCATGGAAGAAAAAAGGCTTTCTTAACTTAACCCAGGGAATTGTTCCAATGTTTTGACATTAGTTCAGTAAATGAGTTTCAAAACCCAGAACTGAGTCACAGCTTTGGGGTCTGCCTATCCCAAGGATATTTCTTTCTTCTTTTCTAGGGATAGATTTAATGGAGCTTAAAGGAGAATATTCTGGAAGAACAGTGAGGGGAATATCAAGGACCTGCTTTCACTGGCCCTTTGTAATCCACTACTTCTGCTCATGTTACTCTCCTTTTCTTCCCATGGTGTATTTTAAACCTGCCCTGAGTAACATGACCTGGAAAGAGAGAACAATAGCAAGGAATGAGGACTGACACAGTGTCTGCAAGTCACCTAAACTCAAAGCAGATGCAGAGAGATTGGCAATTGTTTTGTTGGAGGATTTATGGATATGAAAATTCTGAAGATTACTGCTGAAGAGTTAAGTGAAATACCAGTTGTTTTTTTGGTTTTAGTTTGTTTTTTAAGTGAAGATGGGTAGTATGAGCCCTCTTCATTATAAACTGGCAAGATAAACCAGGATGCCTAGGTAACCACTAGATAAGACCTTATCAGGCAAAGCAGTAATATAACAATCCCGCAGAGCTTTAAGCATAGCAAGGCTAAATCCTGATGGCTTTAAAAGGACAAAGCCTACTGAACTAATTAATTAACTTTTATGATGGTGTCAGGCCATTAGTGACAATGAGGAAACACTGGATTTCATGTATTTGGACTTTGTTAAAATGTAATTCTTCTTGTCAACATGTTAGGACCAAAAGGTCTAGAATCTGGTATTATGCAGTAGAGAGAATTATATAGTAAAGAGAAAATTGACTGGATATCTTGTCCAAATGGTTTGCAGTACCATAGCTGACGAAATGTGCCAAATGGGGCTACTAAAGGATCAGTCCCAGGGATTTTCAATCTGTGACAAGTATGAGACATTTTTTTAAAAAAACAGTAATAGTTTCTACCTACTCCTACAACTTTGAGTCAGTGTCCAGAAATAATAGTAGTCAAACCAAATTATACCTTCTTGACCCAAAGCCATATGTCTGAAATAAACATATAAGAGGTGACAGATACACAGAAAACAGATGGAAAGAAAATTAAAAGTTGGGTTGGGGGGAGAAGAAGAGGCAGAATGGGAGAAAAATCCAATTAATATAAAGTGTCCTAGCTACTCATAAAAGAAATTTAAAACGTATGTATTATATAGATACAAATTGATTCTTTTAATATAATTGTACTTTGTGTTGATCATAAAATAATCAACATTAAAATAGGACACATGTTAAGTCATACAAAATCAAACTTATTAACCTATGGTTGAAAAGAAGGGTCAGAAATTAAGAAACAAAGAAACATTCCTCTAAATAAAAACTGAGTGGAAAAGGAAATTTAAATTCATTAACATTACTTGGGAAATAATTGACATGAAAACAATATATACAAGATGGGCTGTTGCTAAATCAGAACTTATACTTGTGGGTTAATTTATGACTGTTTTGTCATCAAAATAGGAAAAGAATTAGTAAGCACTGTGTTTATAATTTTAAAACACCCTGGCGGGGGGGGCATCTGGGTGGCTTAGTTTGTTCAGCAACCGACTTTTGAATTCAGCTCAGGTCTTGATCTCAGGGTCATGAGTTTGAGTCTAGAGTCGGGCTCCACATTGGGCATGGAACCTACTTAAATAGATGAATAAATAAAATTAAAACACCCTAGGGAAGGAAAGGTGGGAACATGATGAGACCCATAAAATCAATCTCTTTTTGAACTCAGCCACTGCTACCTTAGTTATAATAGAATATAAAAATGTATGGGCTGGGGCGCCTGGGTGGCTCAGTGGGTTAAAGCTTCTGCATCGGGCTCTCTGCTCAGCAGGGAGCCTGCTTTCTCCTGTCTCTCTCTGCCTGCCTCTCTGCCTACTTGTGATCTCTGTCTGTCAAATAAATAAATAAAATCTTAAAAAAAAAAAATGTATGGGCACCTTGGTGGCTAAGTCAGTTAAGAGTGTGACTCTTTCTTTTTAAATTATTTTATTTTATTTTTTAAAGATTTTATTTATTCATTTGACAGAGAGAGAGAAAGAGAGATAGTGAAAGAGAGAGCACAAGCAGGGGGGGGCAGCAGGCAGAGGGAATGGGAGAAGCAGGCTTTCTGCTGAGCAAAGAGCCTGATGTGGGGTTTGATCCCAGGAACCTGGGATCATTACCTGAGCTGAAGGCATCCGCTTAACTGACTAAGCCACCCAGGCTCCCCTTAAATTTTCTTATTAGAGATTTCATTTATTCACTTGAGAAAGAAAGAGCACGAGTTGGAGGGAGGGGCAGAAGGAGAGCAGGCTCCCGACTGAACAGGGAGCCCAGCAGGGGGTTTGATGCCAGGACCTTGGGATCATGACCTGAGCTGAGGCCACACTTAACCTACTGAGCCACCCAGGTGCCCCTAGAGTCCAACTCTTGATTTTGGATCAGGTCCATGATCTCAGGGTCGTGAGATTCTGCCCTGCATCAGACTCTGTGTTGGGTATAAAACCTGCCTAAGTTTTTCTCTCTCAGAGCACCTGGGTGGCTTAGTTGTTAAGCAGCTGCCCTCAGCCCAGGTCATGGTCCTAAAGTCCTGCAATCAAGTCCCGCATCAGGCTCCCTGCTCTGCTGGAAGCCTGCTTCTCCCTCTCCCACTCCCCCTGCTTGTGTTCCCTCTCTTGCTCTGTCTCTGTCAAATAAATAAATAAAATCTAAAAAAAAGATTCTCTCTCTCTCTCCCTCTTCCTCTGCTCCTCCCTGCTTCCCTCAACCCCCCACAACTCACACATGCTCTCTCTCTCTCATGCTCTCTCTCTCAAAAAAAAAAAAAAAAAAAAAGTAAATGGGATCTATACACCTCCAATAACTAATGTGGAAGAAAAAATATTTTCTAAAAGATTATATTGGCAATTGCAGCAAAAAGAATAAATTACCCAGAACTAAAAATGTGCAAGGATTTTTTTCCTATAGTACATACTAATTTTTTAAAAAACTATAAAATATTAATATATATAAAGAAAAAAATCCTGTATTTTTTTTCTGCTCAGCAATAATTATCAGTAACATTAGCATCAGATGATTTGGTTAAAATTATTTAATCAAAATGGCAATTGACCAAGACATATTCCCAGCAATTTTAATTTTCTTTTTTTTTTTTATTAACATATAATATCATTTGCCCAGGGGTACAGGTCTGTGAATCATCAGGCTTACACACTTCACAGCACTCACCATAGCACATACCCTCCCAAATGTTCATAACCCAGCCACCCTCTCCATACCTCACCCCACCCTCAGTTTGTTTTGTGAGATTAAGAGTCTCTTATGGTTTGTCTCCCTCCCGATCCCATCTTGTTTCATTTTATTTCCTTCCCTACCCCTCAAAGCAATTTTAATTTTCAAACATCATGTCCCATTTAACAATTTGTCAGTATTTATTTATATTTTTTCCTTTTTTTTTTTAATTTAAAGACTTTATTTGACAGAGATCACAAGTAGGCAGAGAGGCAGGCAGAGAGAGGAAGGGAAGCAGGCTCCCTGCTGAGCAGAGAGCCAGATGTGGGGCTCAATCCTCTGGGATCATGACCTGAACTGAAGGTAGAGGCTTTAACCCACTGAACCACCCAGGCACCCCTATGTATATTATTTTTATTTATTGTTTAAACCATGGTGATTTGGGAAACTATATGTTAACTGCAATAAAACCCAGTCTATTCTGAATGATAGTTGTGACTTAAGTTTTCAGATTATTGCACCAAAATTATTAAGGTTTAGGAAGTATTAAAATGGCTTTTGAGACTTCATGGCACAATATAAAATCTAAATATGAATCAAATTCTTTGTATTGGAGGAGCTAGTCAAAATTTTACAATGGTTTAAAATGTCTTTTGGAATCTCTGAAATGGAAACACAATTAAGACCTTTTATGAAGCAGATTAAATGAAATTGGTTGTCAAACAATATCACTGTTTTGAATTCTGCCAAGTAACCGGTAGAATTTACATGGGAAATGTTCCTTTGAATTCCATTTGAAATTCTAAAGCCTAAAGTAAAAATGATTCTGACCAGGGACGCCTGGGTGGCTCAGTTGGTTGGACAACTCTGCTCAGGTCATGATCTCGGAGTCTTGGGATGGAGTCCCGCATCGGGCTCCCAGCTCCACAGGGAGTCTGCTTCTCTCTCTCCCTCTCTCCTCACTCATGCTCTCTCTCCCTGTCTCTCTCTCAAATAAATAAATAAAATCTTTAAAAAAAAAATGATTCTGACCATTATGGATAAGGCTATATAATTTAGTTATTAATAATAAGCACTTTACCAAAATTCTCAAATCCTAAAAGCTCTAAAAACCAAAAGTTCTTTTTGACATTTGCCATAGACTAATTAACAATTCAGAGCTAACTGAAACCAAATTACTTATTGTCCTCATTCATTCCACTTTGTGTGAATTCATAAGTTTAAATCAGGTATATTCATTTCTTTGCTTATAGGTAGATTCCCAGACTCTGCTGGAAATGTTATACAAATTTGCTGTATGCTCTGGTTTATCTTTCTAAAAGTTGAAAAATTCTGAGTTCCAAAACACATCAAACCTCGTGGGTTTTGCTAAGGGGTATGGGCTTGTAATATTTAAGGTTTTTTTCCTAATGTATAGTCCGTACCAGACTACTCCAAATGCTTTATTTATCTTAACTTAACTCATCTCACAATACTTAGAAGAAGAGAGGTACAGTGGTTATTTCTATTTTATAGGTCAGGAAACTGACACAAAGAAAGGTGAAATAATTCACAAAGCTAGTAAGGAGTGAAACCTAGATTCATATCACCGCTATATTCAGACAGCGGGCTCTTGAATCAGAGGTCAAGCCTTGCTTAGCAGAGAGGTAAAACAAAGCTAGTTTAATGACTATTCATATTTAGTTTTCTCATTGTAAAATGTGAATGATATTACTAATTAGCTCATCAGATTATTACCTTGATTAAATAAGTCATATAAACTGTTTAACACAATGGCATATAGTATCTACTCAATATGTTTGCTATTGTTAACAGAGTAGTCAGCTTATGTCAACCTAAAATACTTATCACAATGCGGACCTTGAAATACTTAAAGGCAACGAAGATTTTGCATCAGTAAGAAGAAAATATCTGGGGTGCCTGGGTGGCTCAGTCAGTGTGTCTGCCTTCAGCTCAGGTCATGATCTCAGGGTCCTGGGATAGAGCCCTGAGTCAGGCTCCCTCCTCAGCAGGGAGTCTGCTTCTCCCTCTACCTCTGCCCCTTTCCCCTCTCCCCCCATTCATGCCTGCTCTTGCTCTCTCTATCTCTCTCTCAAATAAATAAGTAAATAAATAATATCTCTTTTAAAAAAGAAGGAAAATATCTGTCTGGAGTACATAGGACTGTATTTATAACTTTAAAAAAATAATATATCCGAATGAAACCCATTTTTTTCTTGTGCTGTGGTTTCCATAACATGGTGACATGAGTAGGTAATCAATAAATGTTTCTTGAATGAACAGTGTTGCAAAGTTATAAAGAGGCAACCACATGCTTCAAACTGTGAAATGTTGATTCTGAGTCCATACAAGATACATACCACTGAAAGCCTTGGTTGGTAATGGTAGATAATAAAATGTTAATGAGTTCATTGACTTCACATAAACAAACAATAGAGTCCACAGTACATATTTCATTAGGGTTGTACTGAAGAACATCTTACCATGCTTACCTGGCAAGATGTGCAATAAAGAGCAAAAGGAACAGAGCTTTCCTTCCCATTCTAAATCCCTCAGGCCACAAACTGGCTGACGTAGGAGAAGGGAGACACTCTGGTGAGCTGAACGCAGACCCTAGCAGGTCAAAAACTAAGTTGAACTTTAAGTAACTGAATACCACTGGAAAGCTCTGGGATCTGACTGAGATGTCAGTAAGAGATGAATCAGGGGATTTTGATAGAAGAAGAAGTCATTTAGAAAAATATAAGTTTTATGTTTATACCATACTAAGGGGAGACTGCTTATTAATTTAATTATTGTATATTTTTCTGGTAAAAGGGCTTTGAAAACCTTTCAGAGCCCTTAAAAATTTTAAGAGCCCAGAAGATACTTCAGAATAACTTATAATACATATGAATCACGTGATACCAACATTCTTTTTTTTTTTTTAAGATTTTATTTATTTGAGAGAGAATAAGTGAGAGAGAGCATGAGAGAGGAGAAGGTCAGAGGGAGAAGCAGATTCCCCAAATAGCTGGGAGTCCGATGCAGGACTTGATCCTGGAAGTCCGGGATCATGACCTGAGCTGAAGGCAGCCACCCAACCAACTGAGCCACTCAGGCACCCAATATTCTTAACAAATAACTTATATACCAAAACTGTTACATTATTTATTTCACTTAATTTTATCATGCTAGAATGCCACTTGTGAGTTGTGATTAATAATTTTTCATAAAAGGAGTGGAACACCTAAAACATGTCCTTCCTTTGGTTTGTACCCCCCAAACTCCTACTCATTTTCAAGATCAGTTCAGACTAGTAAAATGAAAAGGCACAGGTGTCTGGTTGTTTCAGTCAGTAAAGCACAAGACTCTTGATCTTGAATTGTGAGTTGAGCTCTACATTGGGTGTAGAGCTTACTGAAAAATAACATCTTAAAAAAATTAAAATAAAATGAAAAGGCAAACTTTCAAAGGGTAGAAAACACTTCCAAACTATGTATCTTGTAGAGGGTTAATATCCAAAGAGCAGATTTGTCAGTTCTTGGAAGGAGGGGGGATGGGGAAAGAATAAGTGAAGATGATCAAAGACCACAAACTTGTAGTTTTAAGATGAACAAGTTCTGGAGATCTTATGAATAACAAGGTGACTATAACTAACAATACTGTTTTATATACCTGAAAATTGCTAAGAGTAAATCTTGAAGTTTCTTATTACACAAAAAAGTAACTTTATGAGGTGATGTGTGTGTTAACTAATCCTATGTATGTTAACTAGCCTCCTCTCATATACCTACACCGAATCATCACATTGTGCACCTTAAACTTACATAATATTGTATGTCAATTTATATCTCAATAAAGCTATGAAAAAAGAAAAGAAACTGTTTGGAAATAGATAGAGATGGCCAATGCATAACATTGTGGATGGGCTAAATGTCACTGAATTGTTCAGTTGTTTGGTTTTTTTTAAAAGATTTTATTTATTATTTATTTGACAGACAGAGATCACAAGTAGGCAGAGAGAGAAGGGGAAGCAGGCTCCCTGCTGAACAGAGAGCCCGATGTGGGGCTTGATCCCAGGACCCTGGGATCATGACCTGAGCGGAAGGCAGAGGCTTTAACCCACTGAGCCACCCAGGCGCCCCTGAATTGTTCAGTTTTAAATGGTTACTTTTGTTATGTCGATTTCATTTTAATGAAAACAGAAAGTAAAAGACCAGTAGAAATGTCGTCTTTAGTAAAGTCACAGGTAATACACTTCCATTTCATCCTATGTGATAATTATCTGTCCATGTTTCTTTTCCCCTAACTGGATGTATGCTCTGTAAAGATAGAAACTACGTTTATCTGTTTTTGTATTCCCTACCTAGCACAATGCCTACCACATAGCAGGCACTTAGAAAATCACTGAGTTAAAAAGTATGGGGCGCCTGGGTGGCTCAGTGGGTTAAGCCGCTGCCTTCGGCTCAGGTCATGATCTCAGGGTCCTGGGATCGAGTCCCGCATCAGGCTCTCTGCTCAGCAGGGAGCCTGCCTCCCTCTCTCTCTCTCTGCCTGCCTCTCCATCTACTTGTGATTTCTCTCTGTCAAATAAATAAATAAAATCTTTAAAAAAAAAAAAGTTAGTACCCAATTATATGTCCTGTACTGTTTCCATTTTAGACCTATGACAAATGAAAACGTCTTTTCTAGATGAGATAATAAACTGTGTTCTGTGGTTAACAAGATTGGAGGAATAAACAAATCAATTTTGTTTTAATTGTAAAAAAAAAAACAAAACCTTCCTTTTATGTATTTCTTATCAAGAAAGTTGAAGTTAAGTTTTGGATGGCTAGCACATTTTGGAAAAGTCACTGATGCTCCTGAGCATGACATGCTGAAGGTGCCAGGTTATTCAGACCTTTCTCATAAGATTACAGGAGATTTACTTGACAGAGCTGATAATTGAGTTCATTTCTCACCAAATTGCTGACACTAATATACCTATTAAAATCATGAAGAACATCTAACATTTGTTGGCTTTTTAAAGATCACTTTGTTTACTTCAGGCTGTGACGAATTTATTACCATGAAGTCAGTGAAACAGTTCTAAGAGATCTTAATTTCCCGGTAACGTGAGAGCGAGTTTGATGGTGGAATATGACCTAAGGCTTGCAATTCTACACGATTGCTTAACTTCTTCAAGTAACTCATTAACTATTTGTACTGTGAATAGGAAATGCATGATGATTTTGAAGTAACTAAATAGACTAAAAAATGTTTATGGAAATAGGAAATTCTTCATAATTTTATGCTCTCATAGGGCTCTATTGCTTGTGAGTTGTCTTTCATTCACTGGGATATTCCCTCAAATATTTCCTTTGTATGTAACTATTACAGCCTCAAATGTGGTGTGGTTAGGGTTGTAAAGCCCTCATTTGAACTTTGTTTTGTGATTCATTTCTCGTAACAATGGAACTTTCAACTTGGCACATGCTTAAATATGTGCTTGGAAATAGTCTTCAAAGAAATAAACATAGTGATGCAGTGATGAATGAAAAAACATTCTAGTAAGAAGCAAAGTTAATATTGTTTAGTTTAGGATCTTATACATGATGGTGTACCTTTAAAGTAATATCGGTTTTAATATGGCTATTTTCTCAGCTTTACAAGTCTGGCTACACATCTCCTTCTATCTGTTGACTTAGATAAATTGTCTAATGTAGACATAAAATTTCCTCAAATAATTTGGAATATTTCCATATTTTGTTTCCTGACAAAGAAGGGAACCTAACTAATTATTTTACAATTTAAGAGTATTTGAGGGGCTCCTGGGTGGCTCAGTGGGCTAAGGCCTCTGCCTTCGGCTTGGGTCATGGTCCCGAGGTCCTGGGATGGAGCCCTGCATTGGGCTCTCTGCTCAGCGGGGGGCCTGCTTCTTCCCCTCTCTCTGCCTGCCTCTCTGCCTACTTGTGATCTCTGTCTGCGAAATAATTAAATAAAATCTTTTAAAAAAAAAAAAAGAGTATTTGAACTGAACTGCAATTAAAGAATCTTCTTTGTTTCTGATACATAACTCTTTTCCACATGGATGAGAATCTCAATGAAAGAAAGTTATAGTTCCCCTGAACTGAATTAAAATCAGACCCTTATAGGATTGTTAGTAATTTATAATGCCATTAAAATAAAGACAAAAGAATAAGTACTCTTAGTGAGGATGTGGATAAATATAACCAGAAAATCTAGACTGATTATATGTGTGCCTCCTGGGAGTTAAAGTAATAGGTCAGGTACTAGTATACAACTAACGTTTATTGAACATGATTCTATGCCACCCAGTGCTCTGCACATTTTATGAACATCACTGATCTTCACAAGCACTCTGTGAGAGAGAACCATGATGAGATACATAGCTCTCTTCAAGGAGAGAAAAACTTTTCACTAAAACTTCACAATATTAGGCAACTGAATCTATTCTTAAAAGATATCTCCAATTCTTTTTTTTTTTTTTAAGATTTGATTTATTTATTTGTCACAAAGTCAGACAGACAAAGAGCACAAGCAGGGGGTGCACCAGGCAGAGGGAGAAGCAGGCTCCCCGCTAAGCAAGGAGCCCTAGGTGGGGCTCAATTCTACAACCCTGGGATCATGACCTGAGCTGGCCAGGCATCCCTCCAGTTATTTTCAGTTGTAGTTTTTGTAGAACCTGCTTTTAGGCAACAGGTTTGAGCAATGGATGTTTGAGTAGGGCCTAAGGGCCCACAGGGACTGCCATGCTGAATGCAAACGAGCTCATTAAGTAATCTAACCAATGTAACTACTTAAAACCAAGCACAGTTGCCAGAAAAGGGAAAATTACATATGTCCCCATACTTCCTCACTCTGCCCTATAACTGGGGCCCCTCACCACTGTCTTGTGGTGACAGTCTCTCTTTGGCTGTCCTGCCTGCCAATTGTTTGTGGTATATTTGATAAACTTCTATGTTCTTCCTTCTGTGTTTGTGAAGACTTCCACCAACCGTGCCACCAGCCCCCATCCGATCAGAGCACCCCACAGTTTTACAAATGATGTGTAATGTTGCATCTGAAATCCGGCTGTCAGTTCGGGAAAAGAATGATGAAGAGCATGGCTGAGAAGAAGAGAAGTTTGAGCGGGTTAATGAAACAATTTCAAACGCTGTTCCTTATGGAAAAGTTAACGTCACTGTAGCTCCGGGGCCCAGGGAAGAGAAAACTTCTATAGCTATCTTTAGATATTTGAAGGGCATTTTGTACAAAACAAATCAGATCTCATTTTTGTGTTGCTCTGAGGCACAAACAAGTTAAATGAGATGAGGAAGGTAAAGGGAGAGTGTGTGGATGAATGTGCTCCCTTTACATGACTGAAAGCACTCAAGATTAACATGGAGGGGAGAGTTTGTTTTTGTTCTTTTCTTTTCTTTTAAAAGATTGTATTCATTTGAGAGAAAGAGAGAGAGACAATGAGGGAGAGCATGAGCTGGGGGAGAGGCAGAGGGAAAGGGAGAGGCAGACTCCCTGCTAAGCAGGAAGTCCAATGTGGGGTTCCATCCCAGGACCCAGAACCTGAGCTGAAGGCAGATGCTTAACCATCTGAGCTACCTGGGCACCCCATTTGTGTTCTTTTAAAATGTATTTCAAAATATAAAACAACTTTACCAAAAAATGGGAGGAGCGGAAAGAAAGAAAGGGAGGAAGAGAAGGAAGGAGGGGGGGGACTGAAGGGAGGAAAGGAGAGATAAACATAGGGATAATCTATCAAAGATTACTTTAAGAAGTAAATGCAAAGTAATGTTAAGATGTAAGCCAGGACACAGAGGTACAAAAACACCTGGATTCAGGAGTCCCAGATAGCCCAGGTTTAGCCGCTCGCTGCTCACAAAATTCAAAGGCACAGAGACAAGCAGTGGTGCAACAGGAAAGGAATTTATTTCAGTGAGGCCAACACCAGGAAGACAATGGACTAATGTCTCAGACTGTCTCTTCAAAGTGCTGAAATACTTCGAGGTTTGTATACTGAAAATGTGGAACGAAAGTTGGTGGGTATAAGACGCTAGGCAGTTAAAGGTCAGGTCATCATTGTCACAGATGGGGTCTTGCTGGCTCAGGGCAGGCCTTAAAAGGGGACACTTATCCACAGGGTATTTTGCCAAAATTAAGAGATAAACTGGTAAGAATAACTTAATCAATTAGAAAATTTGAGAGAGATGTGGAGGGAAGTAGTTGAAGACCTCTTTCAAAGATGATAGTCATTCTTGGGGCACCTGGGTGGCTCAGTGGGTTAAGCCTCTGCCTTCAGTTCAGGTCATGATCTCAGAGTCCTGGGATCAAGTCCCGCATGGGGCTTTCTGCTCAGCAGGGAACCTGCTTCCCCCCCCCCCCGCCGGCCTCTCTGCCTACTTGTGATCTCTCTCTCTTTCTGTCAAATAAAATATTTTTTAAAAGATTTTTTATTGTTTATTTGACAGAGAGAGATCACAAGTAAGCAGAGAGGCAGGCTCCCTGCTGAGCAGAGAGCCCAATGCGGGACTCGATCCCAGGACCCTGAGATCATGACCTGAGCTGAAGGCAGCGGCTTAACCCACTGAGCCACCCAGGCACCCAAATAAAATATTTTTTAAAAAAAGATGATAGTCATTCTTTTCCTTTTTTTTTTTTTAAGATTTTATTTGACAGAGAGAGAGAGCATAAGCAGGGAGAACTTCAGGGAGAGGGAGAAGCAGACTCCCGTTGAGCAAGAAGCTCAATGCAGGACATGGATGCTAAGACACCGAGATCATGACCGAGCTGAAGGCAGTTGCTTAACCAACTGAGCCACCCAGGCATACCTGTAGTCATTGTTTTCTGACAGTAGGAAAGTATCCAATCTTACTATTTGACAAGCATAACAAAAATCAGAAAAGCAATCACATAAAGAAAGACACTAAGAGGGACACCTGGGTGGCACAGGTCATGATCCCCGGGTCATTGGGTTGAGCCCCATGTTGGGCTCCATGCTGCACGCTGGGCATGGAGCCACCTAAGATTCTCTCCCTCCCTAAAATATAAAAGAAAAAAAAGAAAAGAAAAGAAAAAAAGAAAGAAAAGACAAGAAAGTAGGGACTTTCTTTGACCAAACAAATCTTTTCATAAGCTGAGAGAATCTCCAAAGAAGATAAGCTGGGTACAGTAAATGCAGCATGAAAGAAAGAAGAGCTGCATGCAGTGGGAAAAACAGAAAAACAGAAGTGGAAGTTCTAAAGCAAGAAGAGCTTGGTTCATGGGTGGCTCAGGTCATGATCCCAGAGTCCTAGGAACCAGCCCAAGTTGGGTTCCCTGCTCAGGGGGGAGTCTGCTGCTCCCTCTCCTTCCTGCTCTTCTTTTCCTCCCTGCTGGTGCTCTCTCTGTCTCTCTATCAAATTAAATAAATAAAATCTTTAAGAAAAAGTTTTTTGTTTCATACCAAATAAAACAAAACAAAATAGACAACAACAACAACAAAACACCCCAAACCCTAAAAGTTGGTGTTTATGGCTGGAAAGCAGTGAAGTAAAAGTAGTACAAGAAGTGCTTGGAGGTGCAGGCAAAAACCAAAGTATATAGGCCAGAAGTGGTTTTTATTTTAAGTGGAATGGAAAGAAACTGAACTTCTTTCAATAGGCAAGTGATGGGATCTAGTGTGGTTTGAGAAAGATTCAACCACCATACAGAAGCACAGAAGCACTGGGGGGCGGGGCAGAAGTAGGAAGACCAATCAGAAAACTGTAGCTGGAGTCCTTGCTCCCTGTGAGTGATCTGACTGTCCTTGCGGGGGCCCAGGGGAAAGGGGCGGATGATGACATTTGCGTGGAGCCCAACAACAGAGCATCTCTATCAAATTTGGAGCCAATAAATATTTATTGAGAGTCTACTGTGTACCAGGCCCTGTGTTAGGTAATGGGGACTCAACAGTGAACAAAAGTGACACAAACCCATATTAGTGCAGAGAGTAGAACCATGAATACCCACACAAGTCCCCGTATGGTGTGCTGGAAGGTGAAAATATGAAGAAACAAAGCAGAGAAAGAGGAATCGTGAGTAGCTAACGGATTGCCGTTTTAAATGCTACAATTGTTTTTGTATAATTTGTGATCTTTGACTTTGGAGATTTACAGAGACATTTTGAGGAAAAAAGAACAAAGTGGGTCTAAAAGCAGAGTTAACAGGGCCAAAGAGGCATAAGGGGTCACTAGGGGTTCTATAGTCCTCCACGGAGTCAGTACTGAAGATTCCCCCACCCCGCAAATCAATAGGCCCAGCTTCCTGCCTCTGGGTCATATTGCCAATATCAGTGGTCACATCAGCGCTCATCAAGATAAGTGTACTCTTAATCCCTTTCACTTCTTTCACTCATTCCCTCACCCACCTTCATGCTGGGCAGGGGGTCTGCTTAAGATTCTTTCTCTCCCTTCCCATCTGCCCCTTCCTGCTTGTGCTCACTCTCTTAAACAAAAAAAGACAGTAAGCCACTAAGCAATAAAATACATGGGAACTGCTATCTTCCAGTAACTCGCAAAATAAACAACACAGAGGGAAAGAGGAGCCCCCCACCCCCCACTCCCTAGGCCTTTTAGAAAACATGGAGTGGTACCTTTGGCCACATATATGCAAATCTACAAGAAAGGTGATATTGTGAACATCAAGGGAATGGGCACTGTTTAAAAAGGAACACCCTCACATGTTCCTGTGGCAAAGCTGGAAGAGTCTACAATGTTACCCAGCATGCTGTTGGCAATGTTGTAAACAAACAAGGGTAAGACTGTTGCCAAGAGGATTAATGCATATTAAGCACTCAAAGAGCAGAGACAGTTGCCTGCAAGGTATGAAGGAAAATGATCAGAAAAAGAAGGAAGCAAAAGAGAAAGGTACTTGGGTTCAATGGAAGCTCCAGCCTGTTCTGCCCAGAGAAACACACTTTGTGAGAACCAATGGAAGGGAGCCTGAGCTCCCGGAACCCATTCCCTATGAACTCACAGCATGATAAGTATAAAAAACAAACAAACAAAAAACCCTCAAGACAGTAAAAAAAAAAAAAAAAAAAAGAAAAAGAAAAAGAAAAGAAAGAAAGAAAGAAAAAAAACTGACAATATAAAACATTTATAACTTTCATCCTATAATTTCTGTGCATCTATCCTAGTGAAATAGTTAAAACAAGAAAGAAACCATGATTACAAATATATTCATAGCAAGGGTTTGTAAGTAGTAGAAGAATGGAAATAATATAAATCCAATAATAGAACAATGTTACATTAACTACAATATATGCACTTGGTAGAAGCTTAAGCTATTAATGAAGGATTGTCGGAAAAAAGGCAAGCAGGGTCAAGGGGCCCCCGTTCTAAGAGGAAAACTGCCCTTAAAAGGAAAAGAACCCATCTGTTATTCTAGGCTCTTTACTCAGTGCCCAGCTTTGAGACATCCTATTGGGGGGACTTACAACTTGAATGTGACAGAAAGGAAGGGAATGGTCTTGAGTGTCCTAACCCAGGCCCAGGGTCAGTTCAATAGCCAGTGGGATATTTAAACAAAGAGCTTGATCTGGTGGCCTGTGCCTGAGGGCAGTGGTAGCCACTTTCCACTTGATTCCTGAGGCTACAAAATACCACACTGGAAAGAGCCCTCCACCCTTTCCCACAAGACTGGTAGAGAAAAAAATACCTGATTAGGTGTGACAGGTGCATGAAGGGTTAATCAGATTATAACAGCCCACACCAAAGAAAGCCCATAAAACGCCAATAGATTTAAACAACAAACTGACAACCCCCTGGCGTCCCCTCCCTCTACAGGATCTTTGTACTATCGCTTAATAAGCTTTGCTTTGCTGCCCACCACTCTTCATCTGGTCTACCTCTTCATTCTTCAGTGTAACCAAGAACAGGGAATGCTAAAGAAAAAGAAATCCTGCAACCCAATCATCCAAAAGGTGTTTTCAAATAATATGTATCAGCATAGAAAAATATTTGTTGATAAATGGAGACATTCTCAGAAATGTGTAGTTCAAATAGCCAAAATATTTTTAAAGGAATTCTAATAATTTACTTGGCTCTTCTCTAAAGTTGTTAATAAACTCAATTCATAAACCCCACCAGAGCTTCCCACTTTTCTTTTTCTTTCCTTTCGATTTTCTGTAACACCATGTTATTCTGGAGCCACTTCTGGAGAGTATTTTGCAATATTCTCTTCCCCTTTTTCTCAGCTGCTTTCCTTTTCTCTTTATCACCTCTGTTTTATTTTTATTTTATTTTTAAGATTTTATTTATTTATTTGACATGGGGGGTGGGAGCACAAGCAGGGAGAGCAGCAGACAGAGAGAGAGAAGCAGGCTCCCAGATGAACAGGGAGCCCAATGTGGGACTCGATCCCTGGGACCCTGGGATTATGACCTGAGCCAAAGGCAGCCACCCAACCAACTGAGCCACCCAGGCATCCCTCTAGCGCCTCTATTTTTAAATGACCTTGATCAATTAGCTTTTTCTTTTCTTCCCACCCTTCACAATCTTGAATTTTACATTTCAAAGGTCCTTCAATCCAGTCTGGCAGAGTGACCTTTTCTCTGGAGGAAAAATGTGAGAAGCTGAAATGAGGTGGGGGAGAAAAAGCAGTCAGCATTTGCATTCTATCTTTCAGCAGGGGAGGGTCATTTCCACATTAAGACTTTTTCATCCTGTTCAATTATGAACAGGGTAACAGAACTTTAGATGCCAAATATTGAAACTTGGTTTTCAGGTATTATTATCAAACTAGGTTTGGGTTTCAATGTATCAACTTAATTGTACTCCCACCAAAAATTCATCATCTACCTTCCCCTACCTTCATCAACATTGGGTATTTCTTCATCACTTTCTTCATGTGAAACGAAGTAAAATTGTTTTAAGTTACTGTTATACACTTAAATTAATAGTAACCTAAATGGAAGTGTTAAAATGAAAAGGACTACAAAGTTCTCACAGACAGAAGGGCCAGGATTTTGCTATAAAAATAAAGACTTCTATTTGAACTGTGTCCTTAGGATCCTGCCAATTCCCTGATGGTTTACATAAGTATGATTACGTACATCTTAGTTACACTGAGGAGCAGAGTGCCAAGAAGTAGCCAGTTAACAGGGAATAGGTCAAGAGGAAGGAAAACAAGTAAAGGCTTAATATTGCTTCCTTGTTTTTGATTTTTTAAAAAATTTCCATTTCTAAATATAATGATATTACTAGAGCCCTGCTGCTCTCTTTGATTAAATGAGAAAAGATTAATTGCTACACTTGGCACCTCACTAGATACTTCCTGTAATATCCTGTTTTCTGTTAACTACTTGATAATTCAATTAAAAGTCAGTAGAATTATAAGTAGGTGAGATGAAGTCTCATGAGGTCTTGAATTTACTTTAAAATATTTTAGCAACAAAAAGAAAGAAAAGGATGGTAGATGAATCTAATATGGCAAAATATTTATAATTTTTAAATCTAGGTGTAACATGTATTAATAAGCATTCAGTGTACCAGCCTCTTCACTTTTGTGGTGTCAAAAATTTTCATAAGATTAAAATCTATGGTTACATTGAAGGCAATCAAGCTCTTAGTTTTCAAGAGTAAAGGTTCATGTTCAACCAATGAAGAATTTGATTGGTTGCATCTTAATTTATCCAGAATACTACTGAAAATTTCTGATACCTGAAAATTTTCTAACTTTCTAAAGATGAAAAAAAAAACCCTGTTCAATGATAAATATCAGACTCAAGACATTTTGACATTCAGCATGCTTAACAGTAACACCAATTTATACTAGTCACAAGTAAAAATCCAAATGCTCCCAATACCCAGATTCTTCCGTGTTTCCCACCTCCCATGCCACCCCTCTTCTTGTGTTTTAGTCTTGGATTTAGCCCTAAACACACTTTTATTTTACTTTATTGCTCTTATTGACTTACTTGAATAAAAAATAAGCTACATAACATCTAAGAGAAAAAGACTCTTGGATCAAAAAGAATTTTAGAAGAACTAGGACAAAGTGATAAGAGTGGTGGTAAATAAAGAGAGAGGGTTTCAAGTCCTCTACTATGGACCAAGGCAGTATTATGGATATTTTACATACAGCAGAGTAAGACACATTCTGATATTGTTTGCGAGAAATGTTTGTTTTTTATT
Organism: Mustela nigripes; assembly: GCF_022355385.1. Classification (NCBI taxonomy): domain Eukaryota; kingdom Metazoa; phylum Chordata; class Mammalia; order Carnivora; family Mustelidae; genus Mustela; species Mustela nigripes. Next base: position 71,300,907 of record NC_081562.1, read on the forward strand.
TCTTGAGAGTCACTAGAATGGGCCTATTGGTTATTCAAATGTCAGGCAGATAGAGATCTTTAGAGGTGTAATGCTCTTGTGATAAGAGAAGAGCAAATATCTTTCATTGTTTCGTCAAGTCTGTCACTAACTGTGACTCCTCAAATGTAAATCTGGTTATGTAGGGCAGAAGTAGATGAATTTACATAAAGAGTTTAGGACCTTCTGGGAGGAAATAAATCCTAAATATTCTCTCTGGGAATATCCTACATTCTCCTCCCTGACTTACAAAATTAGAGAATGCTACTGGAATGGAGAAGGCAGACTTCATTCAACCAAGGGCCAGTAGTAGGAAAAGGCAGCATGTTTCCTAAAATACAATTCATGTAGAGAAAGGAGTTTATCTGTACTAGCAGGTCTAACTCAAGATGCATAAATAATACAAAAGTAAGTAGAGAAAGGGGCATCTGGCTGGCTCAGTCAGTGGAGCATGTGACTCTTAATCTCTGGGTGTTGGGTGTAGAGCTCACTTTAAAAAAGGAAAGAAGCAGAGTAATAAACATATTTATACTGTTTTACACATTAACCATTAATTGTTACTTAACATCCTTTCCTTGAATAAGACAAAACTTTTACCTCTCTTTGAATTTTCCCATCCTTCACCATCTACTGCGTTAAAATCATCTGGCAATTCAGCTCTAAATTACCTTTTCACCATATCTCTATTTTCTTGGAAAAATTAAGTATGTATAAACTAATGTTGCTTTTATTTTAAAATTAAAGGAAAATAATTTGGAGTCCATTGTAGTGGACAAAGCAAGAGGTATTCAAATTTCATACAATCTGCTCTATGGTCCCCAGCTTCTTCATCTTAAACCCTGACTTGGTTCCCAACTTGCTTCCTTATCCGAATAGTTCTCACCCTTGATTTCCCATGCAATGCCTCATTTTCCCCTTGAAAGCTCACCAAGCATCTCATTTCACAAAGATACTTTTCTGCCTCTGAATTCCTATTACCTTTACCATTCATGTTCATACTCTTCTCTATTACTACATTTTAAGTATATATGTGTGTGTGTGTGTATACACTAAAATTGAGCTTATTTGAGAGCAATGACTGCATTCTAGATCTCTCTGCACTCTTCAAGGGCTTACTGTGGTATTTTAGATACGGGCTAAACAATAGACTACAACTCTAATTCAGTCAGAACACACAAATTCTTCCCCTACCTCTCCATGGTTCTTTTTAGCTTAGTAACGGTCACGGACAACTGATTGTGAGTCTTAGGGCTTTTATTAGTCTACCTAGCAACCAGGAGGGTTCCCAAGGATACAAACCCTGAAGATACATGCTTTTGAAATGGTAACTAATGGAACTAAGGAGGTAGTATTAAAACAGAGTTCATTTCCATATAAACTGAAATCATATGTCAATATTAGAACTACTGTATAATTAACTGTGGCTTTATGGTCTTGGTAGGAGCTATTATTGCCCTCTTTATAATCAAACATTTTTTTTTAGTCGCATCAAGCAAACGTCTCTAACTTTCACAAAATGAAGTAATGAAGACTGACTAGAGGAATACCAAGAACAATGTTACAACCAACCATGTGCACATAAGGCAGATTTAACAAACACTAACATTCAGCCATCTTTCCTAAGAAATAAAACAGAGACAAAGCCCTCCTGCCTTGTCTTTTCTCTTTCCCCAGAAGAACAGCTATTCTCAAAGTTGATATGTATATATGTATATATGTATATTTTTCCTCCCCATGTTTGTATATATTTTACTGTACATGTATATACCCATTAACACTATATAAGATTATTCTCCACGTTTACAAATATTACACAAATGTTATAGCATACACAGTGTTCTGCAAACTTTCCTCATTAGAAATTATCTGTTTGAGATTTAAGCATACAAATATATGCAGTGGATTCCCTTAAATTGCTGCATATGATTCCACAAGATATTTCATAATATATGATTTGTTTATCTATCCTCATATTGAAACGCATTTAGTTTATTTCCAGTTGGGAGGGCACTAGATTGACTCAGTAGGTAAAGCTGTGAGTTTGAGGCTGTGAGTTTGAGCCCCATGTTGGACATAGAGCTTACTTAAAAAAGAAAAAAAGATTGGGGTGCCTGGATGATGTAGTTGGTTAAGTGTCTGACTCTTGGTTTCATCTCAGGTCTTGATCTCATGGGTTATGGGAGCAAGCCGCTTTGGGCTCTGTGCTCAGCGGGGAGTCTGCTTGAAGATTCTCTCTCTCTACCCCTCCCCCCACACGTACATGTGCTCTTTCTCTCATTTAAATAAATAAATATTTAAGAAAAAAAGATTATTTTCAGTTTTGGAAATTAAACTAAAAGAGCTGCAGTAAATATCTTTGTACCTGACTTGACATGTATGCAAATCCCTTTAGTGTAAATATTAGAACATGAAATAATGTTAATATGATAAAACATTACTGATTTTCTGATGTTAGATAAACCATGCTTATGTTCATGAAATAAGCCTTATTTGGTCATGACTTTTTCAGGTTTTCTTTTTTTTTTTTAAGATTTTATTTATTTGCCAGAGATAGAGAGAGAGTACACACAAGCAGGCAGAGAGGCAGGCAGAAGCAGCGAAAGAAGCAGGCTCCCTGCCGAGCAAGGAGCCTGATGCGGGACTCGATCCCAGGATCTTGGGATCATGACCTGAGCCGAAGGCAGCGGCTTAACCAACTGAGGCACCCAGACGTCCCGGTTTTTTTTTTTTTTTAATGACTTTGACGCTGCATTCATAAGTGAGGTTTGTCAGCAGGAAAGAATGTCCAATGAAAAAAAGACAGTCTCTTCAACAAATGGTGTTGGGAATATTGGACAGCCACATGCAGAAGAATGAAACTGGACCATTTCCTTAAACCACACACAAAAATACACTCAAAATGGACATAAGACCTCAATATGAGAAAGGAATCCATCAAAATCCTTGAGGAAAACACAGGCAGCGGCCTCTTCGACCTCAGCCACAGGAACTTCTTCCTAGAAACATCACCAAAGGCAAGGGAAGCAAGGGCAAAAATGAACTGCTAGGACTTCATGAAGATCAAAAGCTTTTGCACAGCAAAAGAAACAGTCAACAAAACCCAAAGACAACTGACAGAATGGGAGAAGATACTTGCAAATGATATATCAGATAAAGGGCTAGTATCCAAAATCGATAATTTATCAAACTCAACACCCAAAGAACAAATAATCCAATCAAGAAATGAGCAAAAGACATGAACACACATTTCTGCAAAGAAGACATCCAAATGGCCAACAGACACAGAAAAAGTGCTTAATATCACTGGGCATCAGGGAAACACAAATCAAAACCTCAATGAGATAACCACTCCACACCAGTCAGAATGGCTAAAATTAACCAGTCAGGAAATTACAGGTGTTGACAAGGCTCTGGAGAAAGGGGAACCCTCCTACACTGTTGGTGGGAATGCAAGCTGGTATAGCCACTCTGGACACCAAATGGAGGTTCCTCAAAAAGTTGAAAATAGAGCTCCCTTATGATCCAGCAATTGCACTATTGGGTATTTACCCCAAAGGTACAAATGTAGTGATCCGAAGGGGCACAGGCACCCAAATGTTTATAGCAGCAATGTCCACAATATCAAACTATGGAAAGAGCCTAGATGTCCATTGACAGATGAATGGATAAAGAAGATGGTGTGTGTGTGTGTACATACACACAATGGAATATTATGCAGCCATCAAAAAAGAAATCTTGCCATTTGCAATGAAGTGGATGGAACAAGAGGGTATTATGCTAAGCAAAAAAAAAAAAAAAAAAAAAAAAAAAAAAAAAAAAGAAATCAATCAGAGAAAGACAATTATCCTGTGATCTCACTGACATGCAGAATTTGGGAAAAAAGACAGAGGATCACAGGGGAAGGGAGGGAAAATGAAATAAGACTAAACCAGAGAGGGAGACAAACCATAAGAGACTCTTAAATCTCAAAAAAACAGAGGGTTGCTGGAGTGGAGGGAGGTAGGTGGGGGGGCTGGTTGATGGACACTGGGGAGGATATGTGCTATGGTGAGTATTGTGAGTTGCCCAAGACTGATGAACTACAGACCTGTACCCCTGAAACAAATAATATATGTTAATTAAAATTTTTTAAAAAATAAGTGAGGTTTGCCTATGATGTTATTTTCTTTTTTTTATGATGTTATTTTCTTATAATGTCCTTGATTTATTACCAAGGTTATAGAGCCTTCTAAAATAATTTGGGGAGCTTTCCCTCTCTTTCTATTTCTAAAACAATTTGATTACAACAGAATTTATCTCACATTTTAAAAACCCTGAAGTATTCTTTGTTTTGTTGTTATTTTAGATTTTTCAAGTATTTTTTCAATAAATATTGGAAAGTTTTAATTTTTTAGAACATTATCCATTTCATCATATGTTTATATTATTTGATATAAGTGGGACATATTTCCCTTATGATTTTAACAATCTAAACTGTATCTATAATTATACTCTCTTTTCACCCAAATATTATTTTATATCTTTATTTTTCATTTTCACTAAATGCAAAACTATTTTATTAATTTCTTCAAACATTTAGCTTCTCAATTTGTCTTTTTTTCTCCTTTTTCATTATTTTCGACTCTTATTAGTTCTTTCTATTCTCTTTGGCATGCTTTATTATTCTTTTCATAAGCATTCCATGTGTGCTTAAAATATATACATATTCTCTGATGGTTGTATATGGGTATATTTAAAAACATGTTCAATTGTACTACTCAAATGTTCTATATTGTTTCAAATCATTAGTCTGATTCTTGAGTTTCTGGTAGAGTTATCAGAGATTTAACAGTTTTTCTTGAAACTATATTGTTAGGAATATTCCAATTCATCATTATTGTAACTCCATGAGTTGATCCTTTCTCGTTATGCAGCATTCATTTTTAACTGTGCTGATATTTTTGCCTTATACTTTTATTTGCTGTTAATATTTCTATATTATTCATTTTTTGTGTAGTATTTTTCTTTACTTGACATTTCCTTGTTTAATTTTTTTCACTATTTTATTTTCAGCCTTGTCATGTTGCTTTGCTTTTGAGATGTCTCTTTTAAAGCAGCATATATTTGTATTTTAGGAATTTCTATTTTGAAATAATTTTAGACTTGCAAGTAGTTGCAAAAATAGTACAAAGTATTCTTATATACCTTTCACATAGCTTCCCTCAAGTGTTTACATTTTAAATAGGTACAATACAATGGTCAAAATCAGGAACTCAACACCAATACCATATTATTAATTAATATGATATATTTAAATTTTTCCAATTGCCCACTCATGTCATTTTTTTTAGGCTCAGATTCAATCCAGGACATTGTCAAATCTCCTTTCTTCAATCCTGACAAATTTTCAGTCTGTCTTTGTATTTCACGAGCTTGACAGTTTTGAAGAGTAATGCACAGTTATTTTACAGAATGCCCTCAATTTGGGTTTATCTAGTTTTTCCTTATGATGACACTCAAGTTATTATTATTTTTTTTAAGATTGTATTTATTTGCGAGAGAGAGAGAGCGCACAAGCGGGGGACCTTCGGGCAGAGGGAGAAACAGTCTCCATGCCCAGCAAGGAGCCCAATGTGGAGCTTGATCCCAGATCCTGGGATCATGACCTGAGTAAAAGGCAGACGCTTAACCAACTGAGCCACCCAGGCATCCTAAGGGTATTTTTTTTCCATTGAGGTAAAGTTGGTATATAATCTTCAATAAGTTTCAGGCGTAAAATGCTATAATTCAATATTTGTATAAACTACAAAGTGATCACCACCCTAAGTGTAGTTACAATCCATCACCATACAGTTAAGCCCCTCACCCACTATGCTTACCCCCAATCCCCTTCCCATCTGGTAACCACCTGTATCTAGGAGTTTGTTTTTGTTATATTTTGTTTGTTTATTTTGTTTTATGGTTCCACATATAAGTAAAATCATATATTTGTCTTTTTCCATCTGGCTTATTTCACATAGCATAGTGTCTGCAAGGTCCATTTATGTTGTCACAAATGGCAAGATTTTCTTCTTTCTTATGGCTGAGTAGTATCCCTTTGTATATATACCACATCTTCTTTATTCATTCATCCATTGATAAACACTTAGGTTGTTTCCTTATCTCAGCTCTTATAAATAACACTGGAATAACCTAGGAGTGCATATCGCTTTTCAAATTAGTGTTTTCACTTTTTTTTTTTTAATAAATAACTGGAAATGGAAGAGCTGTACCTGGTGGTTCTCTTTTTAATTTTTTTTTTAATTTTAAAATATTTTATTTATTTGACTGAGAGAGAGAGATCACAAGTAGGCAAAGAGGCAGGCAGAGATGGGGGGAGAGGCAGGCTCCTGCCGAGCAGAGAGTCTAATGCGGATCTCGATCCCAGGACCCTGAGACCATGACCCGAGCCGAAGGCAGAGGCTTTAACTCACAGAGCCATGCAGGCACCCCTTTTTAAAATTTTTTGAGGAATCTTCATACTGTTTTACATTGTGACTGCACCAGTTTACATTCCCAATAGTGTATAAGTCTTTGAGCCAAAGGCAGTTGCTTAACCAACTGAGCCACCTGTGCACCCCAATAATAACCATTCTAACAGATGTGATCAAATTTTGTACTTTTGGGGCACCTGGGTGGCTCAGTGGGTTAAAGCCTCTGCCTTCAGCCCAGGTCATGATCCCAGGGTCCTGGGATCAAGCCCCAAGTCGGGCTCTCCGCTCAGTGGGGATCCTGCTTCTCCTTCTCCCTCTGCCTACCTCTCTGCCTGCTTGTGATCTCTGTCTGTCAAATAAATAAAAAAAATCTTTAAAAAAATTTTGTACTTTTGAGAAGGATATGATATAAACGATGTTTTGTCCACCTCAGTGCATCATATCAGAAAAAGCACAATGTTGATATCACTCTAGTTTCTAGGTTAAGATAATGTCCACTATGTTTCTCCACCATAAAATTATTTTTCCCTTCATAATTACTAAGTGTCTTATTGGGAGATCCTTTATGGCTATGTAAATATCCTGTTTCTCAGCATATATTTGCCTACGAATCTTAATATCCATTGATGACAGTTGTGTAAAACAATTATTATGATAGTGTTTGCCAAGTGGTTTTCTTTTCTTTTTTTTCTTTTTTTTTCTTTTACTTATTCATTCAGGCAGAGAGAGAGGAGGGGAAACAGGCTCCCCGCTGAGCAGAGAGCCCAATGCGGGGCTTGATTTCAGGACCCTGGGATCATGACCTGAGCCACCTAGGTGCCCCTGTGGGCTGGTTTTTAACTACAGTAAGACACACACAACATACACCACCAATGGTAGCAGATTTTGTTCTTTATTTTGACCTTGCTTTTTTCTTTTGTTTTCTTTTTTTAAAGATTTATTTATTTGAAAGAGACAGAGAGAGAGGGAGGGAACATGGGGGTGAGGGGCAGAGGGAGAGAGATAATCTCAGGCAGACTCCCCAGTGAGCAAGGAGCCTGATATGGGATTTGCTCCCATGACCCTGAGATCATGACCGAGCTGAAATCAAGAGTTGGATGCTTAACCGACTGAACGACCCAGGCACCCCCATTTAATGCTCTTCTATGTTTCAGCCCTGAGGTGAGACCAAGTTTTCTGGCTGGTTCTGCTCTAGACAGTCATTAAATGGATCTTATACTTTCCATCTAGTGTCCTCATCATTGCCTAGGGCAAGAGGTGGTTTTTTTGTCTGTTTGTTTAACTGAAGAATAATTGGCATACAATATTATATTAGTTCCCAGTTAGGACAAGAGTTCTTAACCATTTTTGTGCCATAAACTCCTTTGGCACTCTTTTCAAGCATATATACTCTCTCTCTCTCAATATTATATATAAAATAAAATACATTTTTTTTAAAGATTTTATTTATTTATTTGACAGAGAGAGATCACAAGTAGGCAGAGAGGCAGGCAGAGAGAGAGAGGAGGAAGCAGGCTCCCTGCTGAGCAGAGAGCCCGATGCGGCACTCGATCCCAGGACCCTGAGATCATGACCTGAGCCGAAGGCAGCAGCTCAACCCACTGAGCCACCCAGGCGCCCAATAAAATACATTTTAATGCATAAAATGAAATACATTTGGATTTAAAAGAAACAGATTATACTGGATTATAGTTATAAAATAGTTTTCTAAGTAATTATATAATAATAAATACTACTTAATTTATTAAACAACCTAACAGTGGGTCTAGTTACAACCATAACTTTGAAATATGTTTGAGCATAAATGACATTTAGAGAGATCTGAAAAAACTGTAATATAATTTTTTTAAAGATTTTATTTATTTATTTGACAGATAGATCACAAATAGAGAGGCAGGCAGAGACAGGAAGGGAAGCATGCTCCCTGCTGAGCAGAGAGCCCAACGCAGGGCTTGATCCCAGGACCCTGGGATCAGGATCTGAGCCAAAGGCAGAAGCTTTAACCCACTGAGCCACCCAGGCACCCCTCTAATATGATATATATATATTTTTTTAATTTGACACACAGAGATCACAAGTAGGCAGAGAGGCAGGCAGAGAGAGAGGAGGAAGCAGGCTCCCTGCTGAGCAGAGAGCCCGATGTGGGGCTTGATCCCAGGACCCTGAGATCATGACCTGAGCCAAAGGCAGAGGCTTTAACCCACTGAGCCACCCAGACACCCCTCTAATATGATAATTTTTTAAGACTTTATTTATTTGATAGAAAGGGAGAGAGAGCAAGAGAGAGAGCACACAAGCAGGGGAGAAGAGCTGAGGAGAGGCAGAAGCAAGCTCCCCACTGAGCAAGGAGCCTGATGCAGGGCTTGATTCCAGTATCCTGGGATCATGACCTGAGCCTAAGGCAGACGCTTAACTAACTGAGCCACCCAGGTGCCCTATGAAAATATTTTTTTGTGTGGCAAATTCATAGATATTACTAATACCACGGTGTGGCTTGTTGTCTACATTCATAATTGATGAAAATATTAATTTCAGCTAGAGACTAATGAAGACAAGAATGTACTATTTTCCTACCCAAATTTATGAATCTAAGATTAAGAACCCCTGCCCTTGGGTGTGTCTTTCATTTGAAGCTGAGTCCTAGGCAGTGTTCTCATTTACAAAAAGGGGAAGAACATGAAAAAGTGTACACTTAGGGTTTTATTATTTTTTAAATGTTTTTTTATTCACTCAGTGGTTTGTTTTTTTGGTTTTTTGGGTCTTTTTTTTTTTTAAGATTTTATTTATTTATTTGACAGGCAGAGATCACAAGTAGGCAGAGAGGCAGGCAGAGAGAGAGGGAAAAGCAGGTTCCCTGCTCAGCAAAGAACCCAATGCAGGACTCAATCCTGGGACCCTGGTATCATGACCGGAGCTGAAGGCAGAGGTTTTAACACACTGAGCCACCTAGGCGCCCCTACACTCAAGTGTTTTAAAGTTCTCTTCTGAAAGTGGCATATGTTAGTCTGTTCACTAGAGACTTAGTCAGTGGTCACTGCTAGCTATAACATAAGCTGGGAAACATAGTCTTTGACTGGGAGCCACATGTCTAAATATAACCATATTACCTAGTAAATTAAAAACTGGCAATCTCCTTCATGCTCTTGCAAGAAAAAAATAATTTTTATAAGTCTTAATTTATAAATAGATATATGGGAGGGTGGGTTTCCTCGAGCATTTCTCTTTTTCTAAAATTAAATTAAATTAATTTGTGAGAGCAAGAGAGAGCACAAGCAGTGGGTGTGGCAGGCAGAGGGAGAAGCAGACCCCCCACCAATCAAGGAGCCTGATGTGGGGCTTGATCCCAAGACGCTGGGATCATGACTTGAGCCAAAGCCAGACACTTAACCAACTGAGCCATCCAGGTGTCCCTCTCTGAACATTTCTTAATATGTAAACTTTATAAGCATTTTAAGCATTTTTACATGTTTTAGTTAGATGAAATATATATGTTAGATGAAAGATATATATATATTTATCTAACTAAAACATGTATATTTATTTATTTATTTTAAGGATTTTATTTATTTATTTGACACAGAGAGAGAGAAAGAGAGTGAGAGATGGAACACAAGCAGGGGGAGTAGGAGAGGGAGAAACAGGTTTCCCACTGAGCAAGGGGTCTGATGTGGGGCTTTATCCCAGGACCCTGGGATCATGACCTGAACCAAAGGCAGCCACTTAACCTTCTAGGCCATACAGGTGCCCAGATGAAATACATTTTTAAATTGCAAACCTAAAGCACATAATCTAAACTAGGGTGGAAATAGGGAATTAGTTCACCACAAAGTTGTGAATTGAAACAGAAAACTATTTCTGTCTTTATAGTATTTTCATTTCTACCCACTTTTTAAAAAATAGCCTCTCCTCTCCTCTCCCATTTTAGCCTTTATTTCCATTTTATTTTGAACATTTTCAAACATACAGAAAAGGTTTTAAAAATAGTATAATACCTATATGTCCTCCACCTAGATTCAAAAGTTGTTAATTGTTGGGGCACCTGGGTGGCTCAGTTGTTAAGTATCTGCCTTCTACTCATGTCAGGATCTCAGGGTCCTGGGATCGAGCCCTGCAACTGCCTCTCTGCTCAGCAGGGAGCCTGTGACTCCCTTTCCCTCTGCTTGCAGCTTGGCCTACTTGTGTTCTCTCTTTCTGTCACTGAATAAATAAAATCTTTTTTAAAAACTGCAAATTGTTAACATTTGCTTTATCTCTCTTTAATTTCTATCTATATGTACATTTGTCACAAGTACACTATGAATGTGCAGATACGAGTTGTGTCTTTCCACAATGTCAGTTTCATTAAGTCATAAAGCAAGGCTAACAATTACAAAGCAGGTTCAGGATTCCCAATTCAATGACATTTTGTTACACATTTAACTTGGTTTCATACACATTAAACAAAGCAAAGCACAACACAAAGTCCTACAACAAAGGGGGAGAAGTTAAGAAACCAAACATGAGGTCAGTCCCTGAGCACACAGTTGAGATGAAGCCTCGGTCCAGTGCGGGTCAGCTCTCAGTGTGTGCTGTGTATTATGTCCTAGCAGTGAAGGATCTCTATTATGTTCAGAGATCAATCAGGCAGAGCCTTTGCCACCAGTTGTCTCTTCAATGTGGTGAGATGTGAAAGGGTCAGTATCTGGAGAGTCTGACGGTTTGCTGCAAAAGCCTTCCCTTTTTAAATGAGTTTAATCAGTCTTGGGCCTTTGGTGGCCTCTTCAGTTTCTGCTGGTTATCAGTTCTGGGCATCATATGGGCATCTGTGCTGGTTTCAGCAATATCCGGTCTTAGCCACTATGCCCTTGGCTGCTTGTCATGCTGATGTGACTGACTCCATCTTGCTCTCTACAATATTTTTAAGCAATTTGAATGTAAGTTACAGATATTATGAAACATCACCCCTAGATACTTCAGCATGTATGTTCAAAGAAATAAGGACATTCCCTCACATAATTACATTATCACAGGAAAATTAATAATTCTCTAATATCTAATATACTTTCCATATTTAAATTTCCTAATCATTTTTTAAAGATTTTATTTATCCTTTTGAAAGAAAGAGAGTGAGAGAGAGAGAGAGAGAGAGAGCATGAGTAGGGGGAGGGTGAGAACCAGACTCCCAGGCCAAGCAGGGAGTCCTACTTGGCGCTCAACGTGGGGCTTGATCCCAGGACCCTTGGGATCTCCTGATCTTAAGGTTATGAATTCAAGTCCCAAACTGGATGTGGGGCCAACTTAATTTTTTTTTTAATGTTCTCTATAACTAACTTTTCCTCTAATAAGCATCTTTTAGTTTGGCAATAGACCTTTTCAACTTTGAACGACACTTTTTCTCTTTAAGATTTTATTTGTTTGTCAGAAATACAAAGAGAGCACAGGCAGTGGGAGCAGCAGGCAGAGCAGGCAGAGAAAGAAGCAGACTCCCCGGCTGAACATGGAACCCAATGCAGGACCTTGGAATCAGGACCCGAGCCGAAGACAGACACTTAACTGACTGAGCCACCCAGGAATCCCTTGAATTCAACTCCTTAACATCTAAGTAATATCTGCGTTTATCCAGACTTTTTATTTGTACTTGTGTAATTAAAGATTTTGTGTCTAATTAAATGAAGACAGGAGGGGAGAAGACTTGGGTTTTTCCATTCTATTAAGTGGATATTTTGCTTGTACCTAATATAAATCAGACCTAATGCTGTTGCTAAAGGGATATAGGTCTTAGTGACTTTAAATAGGAAGGCATGGGGGCGCCTGGGCGATTAGTGGGTTAAGCGTCTGCATTTGGCTTAGGTCATGATCTCAGGGTCCTGGGATCGAGCCCTGTATCAGGCTCTCTGCTCGGCAGGGAGCCTGCTTCCCCCTCTCTCTGCCTGCTGCTCTGCCTACTTGTGATCTCTCTCTCTCTCTCTCTCTGTCAAATAAATAAATCTTAAAAAAAAAAAAAAAAAGTAAGGAGTGGATAATGGGATATCCTGGGACCGTCTCTGTCCATTTCAGGCCACATTTGACCTCTTAGCTTTCTTTTTAGTTTCTCAAGATTTTCAAGATTCTACCTATGTTTACTGATTAGTCAATATGTTCTAGGGACGTATAATTAAGATAGATATGTTCTCTGTGCCCAAGGGAGAGAGATCACTTAATAGTTTCAGTTAGAAGGAAACCATCATGTTTATTTATTGAGAGTGTACTGGGCAAGAGCTCAGAACTGGTATTCCCTTTAATACCAGCCTGTAATCTTTTTGCCTTCTCTGGCCCTGAGGTCTCCCACATGACAGACCTGGGTGTCATTATTCGACACCATCTCCTCCTCTGCAGTGCTTTAGCCTGGAGCTCCAACTCTCCAATCTTGCAGCACGTCGTCATGTTTTCATCCCTAAAGCACCAATATACAAGTTCAAGGGAAAGAACTCTAGGGAAAAAGCCTCAAGCCCTTTGCTGCCAAGACTCCTGAATTATGACCAGGGAAAGAGGAGTAACTGTCCAAATATCCTACTCAGCCACTGATGCAATAATGTTGCAGAATACACTACTCCAAGATCAGTGGATTAAACTGTAAGCATTCCGAAATAAATAAATAGGAGTGCCTGGCTGGCTCAGTTTAAGAGCAGGAGACTCTTGATCTCAGGCTCAAAAGCTACACCTTATTGGTATAGAGATCACTAAAAAATAAAATCTTTAAAAAATAAAAATATTGGGTTATGGACATTGGGGAAGGTATGTGCTATGGTGAGTGCTGTGAAGTGTGTAAGCCTAACAATTCACAGACCTGTACGCCTGGTGCTAATAATACATTATATGTTAATAAAACACTTAAAAAATAAAAAAATATGAAACTACAAGCATTAATTTTTATTTTATAGTTCTATGGGTTGCTAGCTCCTTGGTTACTCCAGGCAAGATACTTTTTTTTTTTTTTTTTTTTTTAAGATTTTTTTAATCTCTAGTCTCTGGGTTCCAAGTTCTAGGTGGAATGTTGGGTTTACATGTGTTCCATGTGTTTCCATAGCAACCACCCTGGTCAAATCACCACAGTACAAGAAGACAAGAAGCCTGTGTTCACATAATTTTGTATTACATCATCATATACTGTTAATTAAAGCAAGTCATATAGCCAATCCCCAAGTCAGTAGGGCAGGGAAATAGAGTCCATGCCACGTCAGAAGGGGGAGTGGAGTGAATTTTTGTGGAACACTAATGTATTAGACCAAGATGTCCAGAAAAAAATCACAGAAGGGAGTAGAAAGGATAGATTCTCAAGGGTAGGACACAGAAAAGCTAAATATGGCCATGATTAGAGATGGAAAATCCTTCCAAAACACTACCTACCAGGAAGTAATATGGAGGACACATCCTAGTGTGTGTAATGATAATAGTGATGAAATGCTACAAGATACCGTAAAAAAATTCACCACCATCCAAAATTCATCAGCCATGCAAAAAAAAAAAGAAGAAGAAATCTCGCTATTTGCAATGACATGGATGGAACTAGAGGGTATTAGACTAAATGAAATAAATCAATCAGAGAAAGACAATTATCATATGATCTCACTAATATGCATAATTTAAGAAACGAGGCAGAGGATCATAGGGGAAGGACGGAAAAAATGAAATAAGAAACCAGAAAGGGAGATAAACCAGAAGAGACTCTTAATCTTAGAAAACAAAATACGGGTTGCTGGAGGAGAGAGGGGTGGGAAGGATGGGGTGGTTGGGTGATGGACATTGGGAGGACATGTGTTGTAGTGAGCCCTATGTGTTGTGTAAGACTGATGAATCACAGACCAGTAGCCCTGAAACAAATAACATATTATACGTTAATTAAACAAAAAAAACCCCAAACATTGGTACTGCTGAGAGATGAAGAATCAACTAATGAAGAAAATACCATAATTTTATTTTTGATTGTGTACAATAAATTATATTTCCTTGCATGGGCTCCTTACCTTTAATAATTTTTCATCTTTACATATAAGAACCATCACATATATCATTAAATATGTCAAATTGTGTTATTTTAGTTATAGTAGAAAATTTTATGTGCCGTTTATAGATTTTGTTATGCAATTTGATTTTTTTGCTCATAACTAGAGGGACCCATGATCTAAACCAGAGTGGAAGCTAAGATAATAAAAACAAGAGAATATAATAGCTATTTTGCAGAAATTAACAGAAAAAAATTGGTTGAACAATTGGATTACATTTAAGAGATAGATAAATCCAAGATATTTTTGTATACAAGCCTATTTGACTTCTTGAATAATACACTCAAAAAATAATACAATCAACAAAAGCCAGAGAGTTGTGAGGGGTCTGAGAAATAATCTATGATATTGTGATTTCATTTAAAATATATATATTTGGTTTTTAACTCATTCCTGGCACAGAGCTCCCCAAACCCTTGTAAATTCCTAAGAGATAAGAGCACTGGGAGAATCTTTTGTTCTAACGAGACAACTCTAGGTGGGCTCCCGGATGGCTTCTGGATGCAGACTGGTAACCTGAAAGACTAAACCGTGATTAGAAATTTGGAATTTTCAGCCTCACACCAGGGGGAGAGGGGCTGGAAATGGAGTTAATAATCGATCATCAGTATATAAGGAAGCCTCCCTAAAATCCCACTAGTATGGGGTTCAGAGGGCTTCCAGGGTTGATGAACACATCCACATACCCCAATTCCACAGAGACAGAAGCTCCTGTGCACCAGACTCTCCCATACCATGCCCTAGGTATCTCTTCATTGATCTTGTCATCTCTATCTTTCATCATACTACTTAATAAACTAGTAAACGTGTTTCTCTGTGTTCTGTGAGCTACTTTATCAAATTAATTGAACCTGAGAAGGGGATCATGGGAACCTCAGACTTATTGCTGGTCAGAAGCACAGGTGACAGCCTGGACTTGTGGTTGGCCTCTGAAGTGGGGTGGGAGTAGTTTTGTGGGACTGAGACCTACAGCTGTGGGATCCAATGCTATTTCCAGGGAGATGGGTCAGAATTGAACTGAGTTAAGTTGTTGGACACCACCCTGGGGTTGGAGAATTGCTTGGAGTGGAGAGAAAACTCCCACATATTGAAATTGGGTACAGAATCTTAATCTCCAAAAATGACTCTCAACTATTCTTCTCAATCCTATGCAACATATGCTGCTTCTCTCATCCCGATTGCTCTGTTACTTGTTTTGATTGGTGAACTATGGCAAAAGTTATATTGTGCAGTTATGCTGTACAGTTATGGACCTTTTTAAGAGGTCATCTTGAACATTTCAGCCTCAGTTGAGCTCCCAGCTGAATGTAGCCAGAAGAGTAATCCTTAGTCAATACCATGTTAACAGGGTTGTCTGGGTGGCTCAGTAGATAAAGTGTGTGCCTTTGTCATGGTTCCAGGGTCCTGGGATCGAGCCCCACATTGGGCTCTCTGCTCAGTGGGGAACTTGCTTCTCCATCTCCCTCTGATGCCCCCTCTGCTTGTGCTCTCTTACTCTATCTCTGCCAAACAAATAAAACCTTAAAAAAAAAATCTTTTAGGAAAAAAAACAAACAAACAGATAAAGTTAAGCATACATTTACAGCACAACCCAGAAATTCTACTCTTTGGTATTTATCCAAAGGAATTGAAAACATATACCTACAAAAAGACTTGTTCCTGAATATTTCTAGCAATTTTATTCTTAATAACTCTAAACTGGACCCAATTCAAATGTCCATCAAGAGGTGAACGAAGGGGTGCCTGAGTGACTCGGTTGGGTGTCAGTTGTGGTGAGCACACACTAGTGTCACACTACTAACACACTAGGGTCAGACTCTTGATTTTGGCTCAGGTCATGACCTCAAGGTCCTGAGGTCAAGCTCCAGACTGGGCTCCACCTGGCATGGAGCCTGCATCTCTTTCCCTTTCTCTCTTCCCTCCCCTCACCCACACTTCTCTCTCTCTCTTAAAAAAAAAAAAGGTGGATGAATAAGCAAATAGATTTCCTTTTATTGCTAAATAGCATTTCATTGTGTTGATGTACCATCCAAAGTACCATATTGTTTTCTATTCTCTCTCTCTCTCTCTTTCCCTTTCTCTTTGTCTAAAATAAATAAATCTTTAAAATGGGTATACAGGGGTGTCAGGCTGGCTCTGTTGGTAGAGCATGTGTCTCTTTTTTTTTTTTTTTTTTTTTTTTAGAGCTTTATTTATTTTACTCATTTATTGGGAGCATGAGTGGGGTGAGGGGCAAAGGGAGAAGAAAGAATCTAAAGCAGTCTCTGCACCCAGTGCCAAGTCCAATGTGGGGCTTGATCTTATCATCCTGAGATCATGACATGAGTTGAAATCAAGAATCAGATGCTTAATCAACTGAGCCACCAGGTGCCCCAGGCATGTGACTCTTGATCTCAGGGTTGTGAGTTTGAGCCCCACAGGGGTGTAGAAATTACTTTAAAGCAAGCAAACAAACAAACTTCAATAAATAAATAAATTGGCTATACAGTTTGCACTTCCACCTGCAACTCCCAATTTTAATGACCTGAATTGTGTCCTCCCACCTAAATTTATCTGTTGAAGCCCTAACTCCCAATGTGACTATATTTGGTGACAGATCCTTTAAAGATATTATAAAGGCTAAATGAGTTCATGAGGGTGAGGACCTAATCCAACGGGACTAGTTTCCTTACAAGGCGAGAAGAGACACCAGAAGTCCACGCACACAAGGAAAGGTCTAGAGAGGACACAGTAACATGGCGGTGATGTGGTGACCATCTGGAAGTCAAAAATAGAGGCTTCACCAGAAACCAACCCTGTCAGCACCTGGATTTTTGACTTCCAGACTCCAGAATTGTGAAAAAAAATTTCTGTTGTTTATGCCTCCAAAAGATACTCTGTGACAGCAATCAGAGAAGACTAATACAGGTATGTAGCAGTATTTCACTGTGGTTTTAGTTTTCATTTCCCTAGTGATTAATAATCTTAAAGCTCTGTTTGTGTACTTAAATGACATCTCTAGTTCTTCTTGTGATGTATGTGTTTGTATATAATTATGAATATTGGTGCATCAAAGCCAATTTTTGCCCTACAAATTTCTTAATTTGTTAGGATTGTTGTTTTTACCAGGATGCTGTGATTTATCAGCTTTTGTATTTGCATAATCTTTGTAAAACTATGTTTCAGTGCTGAAATTTTTAAATGAAATTTACAATAACCTTCACAATGTTAGGTGTTCAGATATTTCACTTTAGACAGAATGACCTTCCAAAAACTCTATATTGATTTCATAAATTAGATGAAAAAAAAACTACTATTGAATGGATTTTTTGTTTGAAGCATCCAATAACACGGACATAAAAGCAGGTATCATTTAACTGTAAAATCTTATTCTGTAATGGAGTTATTAACACATTAACAGCTATTCCTCCACTTTTCATAAATGCATAAGAAAACAGACAATAAAAAAATGAGTGAAATTAATTGAAACAGTCATTTTTCTAATGCATCACATAGTGGTAAGTAAGTGGGCTTTTGACACGTGCTTGTTTTAAATTTTTGTCTTTCAGCATAGTCTTTTTAAAATAAAGTGTTCACTTTTGAAATAGGTGCCAATGCTTCTTCAACTCAGTTGTCTTCTGGATTTTCAGTAGTTGGTACTATCACTATGGCCCCTGTGGTGCATGTAAATAGTGGCAAACACATTGTGCAAGTTACAATTCCATCATCAATGGAAATACAGTACTTCATTTTTCATTACATATCCATGTTATGGTTGAATTCTGTTGTGTTCTTCAAAATTCATATATTTTAAAGTCCTAGACTCTAATACCACAGAATATGTTCTTATTTGAATCTAGGGTTTTGCAGATATAGTTAGTTAAGATGAAGTCATACCTCATATGAGGAATAGGGTGGGCCCCAATACAATATGATTGGTATCCTTATCAAAAAACCAAATCTGGAAACAGGCATATACGGAGAATATCATGTGAAGATAAGGAGAGAGATTGCGGTGATGTTTCTAAATACCAAAGATATAGATGTAGTGAAAAGAAGGGCCATATATACCTCAATGTTCATAGCAGCAGTGTCCACAAGAGCCAACCTGTGGAAGGGCCGAGATGCCCTTTGACAGACAAATAGATAAAGAAGATATGGTCCATATATACACTGGAATATTACTCAGCCATCAGAAAGGATGAATACCCAATATCAACATGGATGGGACTGGAGGAGGAGGAGGAGGAGGAGATTATGCTGAGTGAAATAAGTCAAGCAGAGAAAGTCAGTTATTTTATGGTTTCACTTACTTGTGGAGCATATCATGGAGGACATTAGGAGAAGGAAGAGAAAAATGAAGGGGGGGCAATCGGAGGGGGAGATGAACCTCTAGAGACTACAGGGGAGGGGATGGGGGGATGGGTAAGCCCAATGATGGGTATTAAGGAGGGCACGGATTGCATGGAGCACTGGGTGTTATATGCAAACAGTGAATCATGGAACACTGCAACAAAAACTGATGTGTACTGTATGGTGACTAACATAACACAATTAAAAAATAAATAAATGGCAAAGATTGCTAAGAAACCACCAAAACATAGGGAACAGTTATGGAATAGATTCTCCTAAACAGCCCTCAGAAAAAACCTACCCCCCTCGATACTTCTTGTCAGACTTCGAGCCTCCAGAACTGTGAGACAACAAACTTCCGTTCTTCAAGCCATCCCGTTTGTGGTTATTTGTTGTATGGAAGCCCTAGAAAACTAAGCCTTGCCTTCGTATGTTGGAGGTAACCACATAACGAGATGTTCTCTTAATTTACTGTCATGAGGAAGAAAATGCTAATATAAAAAAAAATAAAAGTCTGATTCTTGAAGCTTATATATGTATTATTAATGCACCAATAGTATTGGAGCGCCTAGGTGGCTCAGTCAATCGAGTGTCTGACTCTTGATTTCAGCTCGGGTTGTGATCTCAGGGTTGTGAGATCAGGACTCACATGAGGCTCTGTGCTCAGTGCTGGGTCTGCTTAACATTCTCTCTCTTTCCCTCTGCCCCTGCCTGCTCATGCTCTTTCTCTCTTTCTCTCTCAAATAAATAAATCTTAAAAAAAAACAAAACAAAACTCAATAGTATCCGTAAAAATTATTTAAAACTGGAAACAATCAGAATTTTTCAGGGAGGAGTTTTTTTCTATCATTGCTACAGTCATGGTGTTAAAAAAAAAATCAAACTAACTTTTAATAAGTTTTAGCATTTTTAAAAATTCCCTTGGCATGTGGAGAAAGGGGAACCCTCCTACATTGTTGGTGGAAATGCAAGCTGGTGCAACCCCTCTGGAAAACAGCATGGAGGCTCCTCAACAAGTTTAAAATAGAGCTACCCTATGACCCAGCAATTGACTACTGGGTATTTACCCTAAAGATACAAATGTAGTGATCTGAAGGGGCACATGCACCCAGATGTTTATAGCAGCAATGTCCACAATAGCCAAACTATGGAAAGAATCTAGATGTCCATCAACAGATGAATGGATCAAGAAGATGTGGTATATATACACAATGGAATACTATGCAGCCATCAAAAGAAATGAAATCTTGCCATTTGTGACAACATGGATGGAACTAGAGCGTATCATGCTTAGTGAAATAAGTCAATCGGAGAAAGATAACTATCATATGATCTCCCTGATATGAGGAAGTCGAGATACAACATGGGGGGTTTGGAGGATAGGAAAATAATAAATGAAACAAGATGGGATCAGGAGGGAGACAACCGTAAGAAAATCTTAATCTCACAAAACAAACTGAAGGTTGCTAGCGGTAGGGGGGTAGGGAGAGGGTGGTGGGGTTATGGATATTGGGGAGGGTATGTGCTATGGTGAGTGCTGTGAAGTGTGTAAACCTGGTGATTCACAGACCTGTACCCCTGGGGCTAATAAAAATAAATAAATAAATAAATAAAATAAAATTCCTCTGGCAATGTTTCAGAAGCAATCTGGATAAAAGAGTGTTAAGATAGTCGTGCTACTAGGTCTTTACTATAGAAAACATTTCAAGTTTACACCTTCTGTTTTGATTTTTGTAGCAGTATATTCACACTGGGTATTACCATGTAAACAATCTGTGAGTGAAAGTTGCCATTATTCTATATAGTGGTTTTAGGATACTCAACAAATACATTCAATTCTTGCATTATTATTAATTTGATTAGGTATGTTTGTAACTTTTTACATTACAAAATATGATGAGAATGTGCCATGTATTATTTTTCTTATAATAAGAACACTCCTATATTGACTCTAAGCTTGACCTTGTGATTTGCTTTGGCCAATGCTATATTAGTAATCAAGACAAAAACAGAAGCTTGCGGCTAGCTCTTTCTTACAGTCTTGAAATTGCCATGTGAAGAAGTCTGGACTAGTCTGCTACATGGGGGATCACATGGCCCTACCAACAGTAGCACTTACCACAAGAAATGTGAGTGAGGTCTTTTTTATAGTCCAGCCCTGATCAGGCTACCAAATGACTGCAGACACGTGAGTAAACACAGATTGCTCCAATCCATGGAATTATGAACAAATAAAATGGATGTTATTCTAAGCCACCAAATTTTGGGATTGATTTTATGCAGCAATAGATAATTAAAGCATCATCATAGGGTTTTGGCTTTTACTCTGAGTGAAATGATTCCATGAACTGAATTGTGTCTCCTTCCTGTCCCCCCATTCACATGTTAACCTTCACCATGTGCCTGTATAGAGGTATACAAGAGCCTTTATAAAAGTAAGTAACGTTAAATGAGGTCATAAATGTAGGGCTGTGATCCAATAGTATTAGTATCCTTATAAGAAAACCGCTAGAGAGCTTCTTCACATTTTCTCTGATATGAGAGGGCAAAACGAGAAGACAGTCTTCAAGCCAGGAAGGGAACTTTCACCAGAACCCAACCAGGTTAGCACCCTGATCTTGGATTTCTTATCTCTAGAACTGTGAGAAAACAAAGATCTGCTGGTTGACCCACTCAGTTCATGGTATTTTGTTATGGTGGCCCAGGCTGACTGATACATATAGGAAGATAACCGTTTTTGAGCCAAGGAGTAACATGATCTGGTCTTTCAAAAAAAATTATTCTGGCTGCTATGTTGAAAAAACAAAGCAAAACAAAACAGAAAACTCATATGTAGCCATGGGAAGAAACAAGACCAGTTAGAAAGGTGGTGAAATGACCTAGATAAGATATAATAGCGGCTTGGACTACTTTGATAGTAGCTGTGCAGAGGATGAGAAAGGGTTAAAAATCTGATTTCTAAGGGGAACCCTCCTATAATGTTGGTGGGAATGCAAGCTGGTGCAACCACTTTGGAAAACAGCATGGAGGTTCCTCAAAAAGTTGAAAATAGAGCTACCTTATGATTCAGCAATTGCACTACTGGGTATTTACCCTAAAGATACAAATGTAGTGATCCAAAAGGGCATGTGCACCTGAATGTTTATAGCAGCAGTGTCCACAATAGCCAAACTACGGAAAGAACCAAGATGTCCATCAACAGATGAATGGATCAAGAAGATGTGG